>NC_053454.1:59227476-59527476 GCF_015227805.2 Hirundo rustica
CCCTCTTCCCCTACCAACTACACCAATATTACCTCAACAAGCAAAACACACCTAAAGAACACATAGCATTCTCTGCTTCTTAGCAAAGCTTCTTAAAAGAGAGTAATGATATTTTGAAATCCAGAGGCACAAACAGATGGAGTAAACCACAAGGTACGTACTCAGCAAAATTACAGATGTACAAAGTACTTTAAGAAATCTGGTTTTCCACAATGGTAATACGTGCCTTACTAAAAATTCTTGGAACTGTCGAAATAAGCTATTTGGTTTTTTGCACCCTCATCATTTTTTTCTTAAACAGCCTTTTTAGATTTAAGCATAACTCACTTAACAAAAGAGAAGCAGCATTAAACACTTATTTCAACGTTTCATTTTTAACCTTATAAGCCAGAGCCCAAAATTCATATTTACAGTATGGCTGCAGACACCCTATGCCATAGTATGATTTCCATTCAATTGGAATACTTCCAGCTAATTTTATTCATAAAATTTTTGTTATGTTTCTTTACATTACAGAAATTATTAGTGCTTGGGAATCAATTTTTTTTTTTTTGTTTCCAGAAGACAAGGAGTCACTGAACAATGAATAAAGGTTACTTGGAAAAACAGTCTGTGGTCTGCTCATGTATTTCTCTCGTGCTTGTTATTCCACTACATTCAAATAACAGTATCTTGACACATGAGCATATTCACCTATGTTCTGGCCTAAATATGGTCCAGTTATTTGTAAGCATTAATTAAGGTTTGTATTACAGAGACTTGAACTTGCACTTCAAATTTGCAAGTGAAACTTAAGCACAAGCCCCAGCTTAAGTTAGATAAGTATCATTGTAATGAAGGTACGCGCTGAGAATTCCAAAAAGAATTAATCTGGCAGTACTGTTTTTACTTTGAAATTACTGATACAAATCTCACCATTTCCCTGTAACTCAAAAAGATGTTTGTTTGTTTAAAGTTTGCAGGAAAGAAAACAAATTACTGAACAGTGGTTCAAGTTTGAATCACATAATACACCAAGAAGAAAGCTAGGAGTAAGAAAGCACTTAATTTTAAAAATTATTTTTGAAATAAACAATAGGGCTGGAGCATTCAAAATAAATTCTGTCACACTTTTACAGCAAAGTTGAAAGTCACAAGAGACTCATTCTGTTTTTCACTGCTCTAACAAAAGCACTTCTCTGGCATTCACCCATACTAAACACCGACACATTCATTTTACCCTTTTTCTATGACTTTGTTTAAAAAAAGCTCTTACCTCTGACCATGTCTAATCACCAAAGCATCTCTGCACAAAAATATTTTAGAGCACCCCAAAAACTCCTTACCTTGGTGCAGAGCTTCCCCAGGCTCCATGCTTGTCTGTCAGGATGTTGATAATTTTCTGTATTAGTTGTGTTGCAGTCACCTGGTCCCGGTACTTGGCTGCCGTGATCAAATGATGACACATTTTTTCTTCTTCCCGTTTGTCTGCAGAGTACTGGGCACACAGTGACTGGCAAGAAAATAAAAACTTTATTAAAAATAAAAACTCTGCATTTTAATTACACCATCCAAAGGAAGTTTGATGCACTTCATAATTAATTACTTATATAAAACCTGAGAGAGGGAAGAATTCACCCCATTTTCCAGGTTTGAGAACTGAGGCCCTGAGCAGCTGCCTACAGGGAATTCATCTGGAGAGCCATGCAGAGGACTCTTGGTTTGCCATGAATCCTTTAACCACAACACACACACACTCAAAATTTAGCAAAAACCAACACGTTAATGGACAGACTGTATAATAAAACATATAAAATAAAAGTGGTTATGCCTGTAACAAAGTGAACAGCTCTACAGAAACAACGGCAAATTTCAGAATAATGAATGTCAGCTAGCTGACCACTCCACTCCCATGACCCCTGATTAGATTTGGGGAGCCAACTGCTTGCTGTTGCTTATATAAATATATATCTATGAAAGTTAAGGAGAAAAATCCACATTTTTTCAGATAGACAGAAAACAAATTCATCTGAGGACTAAATCAATCTTTACCAGAGATGGCTTCTCCAAGTTGAGCCTGCCAGTTGAGCAGGCCAGCATGGGAAAGTCGGTAACTTTCCCAGCAGTATCACACCTGTTGGTATAAACACCTTCTGCATGCCAACCTGCTCAAAAGAGAATTCTAGCAAATAAGAGCTCTAAGTCACGACCACAAACTGAACTATGAGAGATTCTTTGTTACAACATTGTTTCATAGTTTTGGGGTTTGTTGACCTTTGGAAAATTTGCCTGTTAATAAAGAACTCAAAAAAACGGGCATCAAATTTTTATTGCCCCCTCACCAAGACCCCATTTTGCTGTACATGAAAGCCCACAAATATTGGTAGAAACAATAAAGGCTTTTCCCCACTTCAGCACTCTCTGTTTGTAATTTCAGTTTTCATCTGGCAGTTCCACGGATCACATATGCCAGACAAAGCATCTCGGCCTTTGTCAATGATTGGATTATTCTATGATCTAGTTAGTGGAATGGGCACAAATGTCTGCCTAACAAAACAAAAAAATTGCTTTTTCTTTCTGAAGCACAGCTGATGCAGACACTAGTACAATTATTCCTTAGAGGTTAGATATCAGCACACTATCATACGCTTTTTATGTTTAAAACAGTAGCAATACTTTATCTACACACAGGTACAAGACCTAGAAACTTGCTGCAAATAAAAAAATCAGCAGGCTATGATTGCTATTTATATATATGTATATATAAATATATATGTCATATAAAGTGACAGA
This sequence comes from Hirundo rustica, assembly GCF_015227805.2. Classification (NCBI taxonomy): domain Eukaryota; kingdom Metazoa; phylum Chordata; class Aves; order Passeriformes; family Hirundinidae; genus Hirundo; species Hirundo rustica. Next base: position 59,230,249 of record NC_053454.1, read on the forward strand.
AAGATAGAATGTGAAAAAAAAACGCAAAATAGAATTTGGACTTGTGTAGATTTTCACAGACACCAGACAGCAAAAATATACTAACAGATGAATAAATTTTAAAGAACCATTCTAACAATTTTACTATATTTCAGTATTTCCTCAGAATTTCCCCACACCTTACAGCAATGCTCACCTGATGAGCAGACATCCAGGAGGACCGAAGAATAAGCAGCTGATTTTCCAAGTCAATGAGACATCAAAAATTGTCTTTTGTATTCCTACATGAAGCACACTACCACTCCATTCCAAAGAAATGTAAGATGACTAAATTGTACCCAACACAGGATTTTTCCAGCCCTTTCTGAACACAGCTGTCTTTTCCAATAACGCTGGAACTATTTTACACCCATGATGATTCCGATTTCTCTTCAGCACTTTGTAAATGTTTCACAAACTGTTATTTTTAAGTTGCCTGAAAGGGCAGAATTCTAAAAACAAGTGAATAAGGTAAGCTAAGTAGTAAAATGTTTTAAAGTGCTCTTTAATGGATCCTCCTTTACAATTTGAACAGCAACTTTTCATATCTGACATAAAATCCATAGATATAAATCACATTAGAGGGTTATTCTTTCCCCATTATCAATCTCTGTCTCTTTATGGAACATTAAAGTCACATTTGACCTTAAAACATGATAAAATGGAAATCAAACTCGAATGTTTTGTAAAAGATATAATGAACTTGTACCTCTTTTTAAAAAGTCTCTTTATGATGTGATTTTGAACACATTCTTCATTAAATACCAACAAGGATTTTCAAAATGTAGCTGTGACAAACAAATAAAAAAATGGTATTTTATTCTCCTGACAACTCCCACGAAAACATAACCAGCCTGTTACAAACAGCAAATAGAACTCCACTTCTCAGGAAATCCACCACTCAACATGAATAGAAATTTGAAACTGCACACCTAAACTGAGAGGCTCGCACTGGCCTCAAAATCCCACAAAATTATAACATCACTCTAGGAAGAGCTCTTAATCAATGGCATGCTTTTTACAACATATATTTTACAAACAAAATTTGAAAGAAGCTGTAGTTTTGCAAGATATCTGTCACATGCATATGTAGTTACTACCCCTACAAAAGTTCTGCAAGAATAACCTTCTCTTTGATCATACAGGTGTCTCACCAGTTGTTCAGTGGGTCACAAGCTACCCTCAATATCTGCCAAAGATACAGCAAAATAAAGTTATTTCTCCACCTCCCTCTCTCAAATACTTCAAATACAAGAGTGAAAGAAGACTGGTTCCACCAAAAGAATCAGGAAAAAAACCATCCTAAAGCAGCCAATCACCACCAGAATATTCTGAAAGCATTAAAAAATCCCTGTTTCTCTTCATTTTCCATTTTCCAGATGTTAGGTTCACCTGATGCACCACTTCCAAAGATGCAACACCAGGATATAGAGTGGTACACAGTCAATACTTCACACTAAATCCCCATCATTCCATTTATGTAAAATAGAAATCCAGCTTGACTTCTGTTTGGGCACAACCTCAAGAATGTATTTTTACGGTTTTATTTCTTTTTCGGTGTTTGATCTCTTGCACCTGCAATGTGCACCCTGTCATGTCAGAATATGGTTTCACAATTAAGATATACAGTTAAACAGAGTTGTCAAACCTTCCTTCCACTGCTGCCTTGGCCTACATGATTTTTGTTATCTGTCTGGGCAAGTGTGCAACAGAACAGTAATCACAAAAGTAGTGCAGTCACACTTTGGATGAAAAAAAGTGGTGAAAGGAGGAAAAAAAATATATTTTCACTTACACACCTCACAGGTTATCTCCAAAAAGTCCTAAATTCAGTGATTGTTGGAAGTTTTAAAAAGGGGAAGTGTGTTAAGCATGAAATAGAGGCAAGACCCTTGTTTTCCAGCCCTTCACCCAAGACAGAACAATCCTTCACTTCGCATTATCACAGAACAGGGTTTTTCCTCTCTCCCGTTCTCTGCCTGGACAAGACTGCAGGCAATTTGAACACGTAGGTTATCTTAAGATTCATTTTTAAGGAACCAGAATTCTGAAGGGGCACAAGGTTGTCCAAAAGGCAAGTTATAAATATGAAAATACAGTACATTCTGTATGCAAGAAATATTCTAGAAATACTGACAGGGTGAGTTAACCTATTCTGCCTGTCTATATTTCAGTGAAGAGCAGGATTAACCTAGTTTTCAGAACTATTTTATCTTTGATCTTTACAAAAATGTCAAGTGGAAGATTTTCTCTGCACGGTACCATCAGCATCCTGCACCTCTGCAGCCCCAAAATTACAACATAATGCTTTCTACAAGCAATTCAAAAGTTTGATAGCGTACGGTTTTGAAAAGGAATGTTGCACTTTTTACTCTTTTTCTTCAACTCTGAGATCACTGAACACTTTTACATATGCCAGTTCCTTTGTCTAACAGCTAAAAGCTACTGGCTTTATGAACAGCCTTGTCTCAGAGGGTGTCACTTAGGAGGCAAAGTCATCCATAAGATAACGCACAGCCTTGCCACTAATGCAAATTCCCTACAAATAAGGATATTTTAGTAAATGAAGGAGCTCCTCAGTCCTCTGCTTTCACCGATCTTTGCACTTGACCTCTGACCTGAGGTTTAAAGTCTGGACTAAAAATGCTACCCAGGGAAATCTTACAAAGACTCCTGAATAAGACTTAGAAAAATGAAAGCTTAAAACCTCACCAGCGAACAAAAGTCAACCAATGACAACGTCTGACAGGCACCGTCAATTCTGGAGTGATGCCTCTGTCATCCAACGACTCCAAGTATTGATTTCTCTCAGCATGAAAAAAGCTTAAGCCAATGAAATAGATATAGCATCATCCCCCCGATAACAGCCATCAAGGTTAACACCAGCAGAACACTTATCAAAGTATCTCTTCTATTTCTTCTTGTTTTAATGGACTGAGCACAATGCAATGGCTTCTCATCTCCTCAACCCATGGTTTTCCAAACCTCATTTATCCGCTTTTCCAGCCTTTTATCTGATTTCAACATTAAAAAGATTCTGCATCTAAATCAACTGTTTGTAATACAAATGGGTCAAAAAAAGTAGGTTTATAGCCAGACATTCATGGGGGGCGGGGGGGGGGGGGGCGGGGAAAGTGCATTTAAAATAACAAGACAAGGAAAAAAGGCATGGAGTTGACTTAGATCACACCAAACACAGACTGGTAAAACTACAGTCATGACCAGAAATAAAAAGTATCTACCACAATCAATTTGGGTTTGTGATTAGAGAGAAATGCAAGGATCTCAAGAGACATCTGGTTTTAATCTGTGCTGAGTCAACAGCTTTATTTTTTACCTTCAAGTCTCACAGAATTAAGCTTTAGTAAGTCCAAATAAACACTAGGCAACAGCACTTTTATGCAGATTCCATCTTTCAAATGAACCCAATTTAGTACAGTAGGTAAATGAGACAAACTAATCTGAGTTCAACTGGAAGAAAAGCAGCTGTCAGAACAAAGGAATAGTGAAGAGTAGAGACAAATAAAATCAGATTTCTTCTGCAGTGTCCACTAGCACCACAGACCTTTTTTTAGCCTTTTTCTTTGATGCTTATCTAATTGATATTATTTGTATGACACTAGCACCCTCAGATCAGAACCAAAGCCAAAGCTCTGCACAAACAAGATCTCTTCCTTTTTGCTAGAAACTGGGATTGCTACACTATTCCAATATCCTAACTCTCTAAGCATCGCTGCTAACCACTGGCATAAAGAATATGCAGGGAGAACTGTTCTTTACAAACCCAAGGACCTGTTTTTACTGTATTTATGTCCATTTTGCATTCAAATCACGCACTAGGATAGGAACTTTCCTCCCTTCCTCTTTTGCAAATCCAGTTTGTCAGTAGACCCTTCGTGCTGCTCTAGTTTAAAACAGCCTAAGTGCCTAAAAGCAACACATTTTGGCAATAAATTTAACATTTTTTGGGTTCACATGTTCCAAGTACAAGGCATTTTTCAAGCTAGAAAGAATGCAAGTACCATTCCCTATGCTCTAGAAACAGTAAAGCTCAGTGCTCCTGCACAGGTGGCTCTGCGCTCTCAGATTTGATACTAAGCAATGGAGCCAGGGATGATGACTTCAGCCATCCCCCAAGCACACTGTATCACCCTTGTGACATTCAACACCACCACAGAGATTAGTGCTGCGTTCACTGAAGAACTTCTAGTCCAGTGCAACAAGCAAATCAAATCCACAAACAGCTTCTGGAGGTGACACACTCCCGTATTTTATATGGAACACCCACTCTGTCCAAAAAATGCCATATACTTACATAACCTAAGGATTCACTACACATTCTTAGTGGGGACCAAATTCAGGTCACACTGGTGCGTTATTTTTCACAGGTGTTGGATTTGGTTTGGCTCTCTGTTCATATCATCCTTTCTATGCAACTTAAGTTTTAAAAAGGGGGTAAAACACCTTTTAATCAGCTGAAAGAAAGCATGTAAGTATTGAAGTGGGCCAAATACAAAGCTCTGGAATGTCCTCATTTCATTCCCTCACTGAGGGGTGACCACTGCCCCTCCAACAGCCTCATTCCACTGAGGCACAGGAAGGATTTCCATCGCCTTGGAGGTGGGGACAAAGCCGTTCAGCAATTCTGGCCCCCAGAAGCTTCCCCAGGATTCAGATTTCTAGACACCCCGCTGCCAGCACAGTTCTTTTACAACTCACAGCACCAAGACTTGGCACAGGAGTGACACCTGAACAGATTGAAAGTCACAAGCCATTCAGATGGCACAGCTAAACCTGAAATGATGTCTCCAAGAGCAGGCAACACACATCAGTGAGGGTTTTTGAACAACACAGCTTACTAGTTAAGAAGCCTTTAGAGGTACCTCATAAAAAGCCATTTTTCACAAGTTTTGTATCTGATTAGTTCTGAATAGTTTTTCAGAGTAGTGGCAAAAGGTGCATTTCTGTAAGTGGGGAAACAATAATACCTTAAAACATAGAAAAAATGGACATTCTCAATGAGTGGGAAAATGTAGCCAGAATGATTCAGACAAGCAGATAAACCAAAGGAGAATTTGGAACCTTATTACAAAATACCTTGTACACCTCATAAGTAGTACTGACATTTTGCAGTAAAGTTCCAAATAAAGTCACAACAAATGTGGCTTCAGTCTCTGGCTATTAAAAAAAAAAAAGTGAAAGGCATTTGCATGACTTAAAATTCTTTAACTTCTATAGCAATCAAAGAGACAGCTATGAATACTTAGGTATATCAGTATTTAACACCTGACTTATGTCAATGGTCTCAACAATTACCTTGGAGGAATGTGTATTTCTATATAGGATTTGTTATTATATAAGAAGTCACATTCATATTATATGTAGAACCCAAAGCAAAAATAATCAACATGCCTCTGTTGATTTTGTTATTTATTGCTTGATATTCCTGCTACATCACACTTACTAAATTTCCTTATAAATTTGCAAAACACATGCAAAGAAAATTCATTTCCAGCCAAAAACCTCTTCATAAACAGTTTCCAAGCTTATGTAAAGTTCCAGCTTTGCAAAAGGCAGAAAGATTAGCCCCTTGAGATATCCCTGCAGTCTGGGGTCTGTGTTTCTGGTTCTATTTTCTACATAGCTCCCCTCAAGCACTTTCCCTGTTTAGTGTCTTGGATTCAGGACACAACTCTGATTTTAATCCAGGAGTTTGAGAGCATATCAAAATCTATCAATTCATGAACAAAGAGAGATCATATCCATTTGAGATAACAAGCATTGAGGCATAATAATTTCCTATCTTGCCATGATGGGTTGCACGCCAGTGACAAGCACATCTTTAATAAACATCAGTACTTTGGATACCACACTGTTTACAGACCTGACTGGGGTCCTAAAATGTCACTTATGAGGCTTAGTGGGGGGGAAAAAAAAAATTAAAAACATGTAATTGTCCTTGATGTCTGGCAGTTCAGGACCACTGAAGCCTCTTAGAGTGGAGAATGATCACTGTGTGCCTGGCACGGATCCTTGAGCAACACTGCTAAATAGGACAAACACAGGTTTGCTGGCAAAGTGTTTCCTTCCCACACATGGAAAAAAGCCCTTTAGTTACTGCCATCAAGTCATCTGCATCTGCAGAAACATTTTAATTAATTACTAAGGAAAAATATTAAGGTTGGGTTTTGGTTTGTTGGGGTTTTTTTTGGTCAGAAAAATTTCAAAGTACTAGAGAGAATTTGCAAAAAAAGGAGGATTACATGGAATTTTATTCTAAGGTCTAGTCAAGAATAACATGTTCAGTGCTGCCAATTAACAAGTTTCGAACTTACACTCCAAACTTGCTGTCTACCTCTTTGTAAAACTAAGATTCTGGAGAAGTTTATTCTTATTTATTCCAGGACCAAGTATTTTAAAAGCAAGATATTTTGATGAAGATGATGATGAAATGGCAAAGACAACAACAAAAAACACACACAAAATAAACACAGAAGCAAAGAGAAGGATTTTTAAAATATGGTCAATATGGTCTTTTATAGCAGCTATTCTTTAAAATCACTCCTAGTCACTTACTTTGGAAACATGTAAAGAGTCACAATGCCAGCTTTGGCTTAACCTCTGCCTTATCTTAAAGCCTCCTGTCAGAGTTCCTATAGCATCGAACTATGAAAATCAAATTGTTTTAACTTAATTTTTCTCCCCCTCTCCTTTTTTCTAGCATTCTGTATTTTGTGTTTCATTCCACCTAGAGCATGAGACTTTTTCCCTTATGATTGGCTCTCATGCATTAAGGTAACATGATTTTTAATTTTAGAACAGCATGAGATGTATATGAAGTTTTTTTTAATTAACATTTTTTAATGCAGAAAAAGTTCTACCACCCTTGAAAGGTTGACATTTGGCTCCAAAAATTGTTGGGGGGGATAATTTAATTTCTTGTATAACTGGGTGATTTTAATAACCATAAAGAGACAGCATTTGAAATATTCCCATTATTGAAAGCATGAGAAGACAAGAGCCTCTGGGTTTTTTGCAGCAGTCTCAAGTGAAAAGCACTCATTCATACAACTCTAGATCCTTACACTGAGCAATATGGAACACAGACTGCGAATATTGCTTTAAAATTTATATATTTTTCTTGCTCTTTTGATGTAAACGAAAAGACTGCAATGATGCAAGAGCCAGCATTGCAACTACCACAGATGTTCCCTTCAGAGAATTTTTCTGCTTGAAGAATTCAGGCAGTTTCTACTGGCATCATCCTTTATATTGTCAATTTTAATTAAAAAAAATATAATACCCCCTAAACAATTTGCTTACCCTCACATAAGAGCATGTAAGAGCCACTTCCTAAATTTTCTGCTTTTTTCTCATTTCAATGTCACTTTTCAGAATTTGTGAAATATACAAATTTCAAGGTTCTGATGTTCTTGTTGAGTTTTGATTTTGGCTCTGTTTCGGTTCAGCATACAAGGTTTTTCTCTCTGGTTATTTTGTTGGGGGTTTTTTTTGCATGGTATGAGGGTGATTTCATAGCACCCCTCAACACAGTTATCAGCATTTTCTACCAACAGATGAACTCAGGGATGTTGGTGTAAGGCCACAAAACAGATTACACATTCCAACTGCACAAATCCTGCTTAACTAGACTTTGCTAACTGACTTTAATTCAGTGAAAAATACTAAATTCAATACTTGGAGCTGGTTATGTTTAGAGCACAATAGCCATGCAGGATGAAAAAAAACAAAAAAAAAAATAAAAAAAGGGCAACACAAATTCTGTAGATTTTTATAACACAAACCTGAGTTTTGGCGTGAATTACAGTTCACTCATTAAAATTACAGGTTTTGAAATAAAGTACAGTGAGTAATCAAAATCAGCAGCTTCCACCAAGCATGCACAAAACCAAAGGAAACTACTGAAATTACATAAAACTTTATATAAAACACATGTAAGCGACAGTTATTGGGCATACCAAAAAGCCATGTAACAACGTCTCTCACACACTTTAACAGCTTCAGTTACACTCCAGCCAAAAATCTACTTCTAATATTCCAGATTTCTGAACAGCTTCAAACAACTGTGAGCCAAACAAATAACCCAGGAAACATTCCTCCCTCCTCTCATGCTGACCATACCAAAATTGCCTTGTGAAATGGCATTGGGCCAGTGCCAAGATGAGTGGTGTTGGCTACAGGGCTCTCAACAACTGCTTAGAAATGAGATATCTGGGGTTTCTAACGGGCAGCACAGGAAAAAATAATCAACAATATTTCAGAAGTCAGAATATCTGATTTTTTTTTTTTTTTTTTTTTTTTTTCTTTTGTAAATGTTCCCTTGGGACCAAGGGCCTGCATGGAGCCAGCACAGCTGAGGATGACCCAGTCCTGCTGCTGGTAGTGGACAGAGGCCATGGCCAACTCTTGCCTCTGGTCCCAAGTTATGATGTTTGTTTCACAAGTTCCACACATTCTCTGTAATACAGCAACTCATCCAGTAACTGAGAGTTTTGCTTGCTTTATCCACCAAGGATTGGCATCAGCCACAAAAGATGAAATCTCAAACAGCTCTAAGGACAACAGACAATTCAGGATAGTTTTGTAAGACTCAAATCTCGAGTTTCTGCAAGGACAGGCAGGGAAAACACTTGAAGGAGCTCAAACATCTCAAAACCCACTAGGCCATAATCTTGGCATTACTACTTAGTCTTAGAATTTGTTCCTGTAAATTTTTGACCAAAAAACCAGCATCTTTGAAGAAAAAAAACATGGAAGGATGACCAAAGCATTTGCACGGCTCATCATAGCGACTATCATCACCTTCCAAGCCCTACTTCCAAGCGATATCGAAATCTTTTAAGATGGCCAGAAATCCTTGAAGATGCATTTCCTAAAGTGAATTAGTAACAGGGACTTAGAAATGTGAGCAGGAAACAGGTGGGAGGGAGGGAGGGAGGAGTGGTGAGAAAAGTTAACAGGAAACATCTTATGTGAAGCAGAGAAGTGAGGACAGTTTGGTTTTCTGATTGGCAAATCTTTCCAAGGATTGACTCCAGATTAACAGTGAAATCCAGAGGTTTCTAAGTCACTTGGAAGCTTCCCTGACAAAATAATCACCAGAAGAGCAATTTAACTGCCTTACACATCTTCCTTTTCATGACCCATGACCATCTCAAAGGAATTGGCTCAGCTTTCTCCCATTTAGGTCAAAGAGAAAAATCAGTAGATAGACTCATTCTGTAAACACTTCGATAAAAGAATAACATGAAAGCAGGAAGGAAAAGATTTTTTTTTTAACTCTGTTATAGTGATTCCCACTTTAAAGCAAATACAGGGAAGTTAAGATAAAAACCTGGACTGCAAAGCAGTGAGGTAAAAGAGGCAATGTGAAAGAGCCTTTTAATTCCAGTAAAGAATTCTGATTAGTGCAGTCTTGTTCCCTTTCCTGGAAAGCCGCATAGATACTCAGAAATAAAAGCCTACCTTTGTAAAAGATTAGGAATATCGCCCCTGGATGGATGTGGCTTGATGGTTTTCCACCATTTCCACCTCTCTGGATCCCAGACAGCCCCATCTACTACAAACTACAGATAATTTTATCAATATAGTCGTAAAATCCTTATTAAAGCAGTTACTGTCTCTTTTCAACCATCAGTCAAGGAAGTGTTTATTTCTGCACATCAAAATATTTTGCATTCATAATGGAGCATTCTCAATAAAAGGCCGAAGCTTTCAATGGAACAAGAAAGTAAATTATTATACTAAATGCAACATTTTGTACAATTTTCTCCTCAATAATACACTAATAGACAAAGGGGAAAATACTCCATGGAAGAAATACAGGTAACAATAAAAACCTTGACTGTAAGTGCTTTCAGGAACTACTGACAAACACCTTCAAACATTTCCTAAGCATCTCAGTATGTTGTTCTCAAAGCTGACTTTCATAAGTCACCTTCATGACCATCAAAAAATAAACATTCACATATCAACTTTGTCATGCCTCAATCAGGAGACCGCATCAACTACAAAACGAGACTATTCCTACCAGGATTTTACTCCAAACAAGAGAATGATGAGAGTAACCACAGCTGACTTCACCAAGAAGCCATAGGTCAAGACAAGCAGCTACTCAAAATATGGACCAGAATTTTAATTTACATTTTTAATTTACATTAAAATTAATTACAGAATTTACCATTACACTATAGGGTCAGGTATGCTGTGTCTTTTAGGCACATCCAAACCTGGTTTGGGGTTGCAAATCAATCTAACATGAAGATACTTGTTCTTCCTTTCTTTTATAGAAACGTCAGTGCGCACATGCTTGGGTAAATCATCCAGACTTTGCAACCCTAGTAAGGGTCAGAGTTGAAAAATAAAACTCTTTTTACATTCAGCTCTAGCCAGTAGTTTAGTGGGTCAGTAAATGAGTGCATACTGCAGGTACACAAACTTGTACATGCTTTGTTCTTGTACATACAGCTGCAGAGCCTTCATAAAGTCACTTCTAAATTTTCATTTCAACCACCACACACTATAAAAAATATACAAGTAACAGAAATAACAACATCCTAATACCTATATGCACCAGTCTACCCCAGTAACTTCAGAACTGAGGAGCTTTTACATGAAATCCAGCTATAGTCAAGTGGATGGGCTTTAACCCAACAGTCTGAACTCAGGTCAGCCATAAACAGTATTTGTAACTTGGGTGCTTTTGCCAGGAAAAATCAAATGAAAGGAAAAACCATGCAGAGACAGCACTAGAGTATAGGGAATTATTTTACAATTCTGCGACCTCTTTCTTCAACTGCTGTTATAAACAACCTTTTTATATAAAAACTGTATTTTTGAAAATGAAATTGTATTTAGAATATTCAAGATTACTGCCAGAAGACTGTCAAATACATCTGGACTACAAATGATAATATGTTGAATCAAAAGCTAGCACCCATTTAGCAATCAGATGCATATTTCATCCTTAATGAAGGCCTGAAAAGAAGAGTTCACTTTATTCTGGATGCAGGTATCAAAGCAGATCTCACAAAGCAACACAGGCGCATCATCTAAGGATCTTTTTCACATTAAGAATCCTATTAGAAGGAAAACACTAAAAGGTAATTGAATTTCCCTCAGTTATCTTCATCTCTGTCAGCTCCTGCTACAATAACTTACTCTCCAGAGCAGAGATAACTCAATTCTGTCCAGCAAGCATATGTTATGAATCTCCAAAGCAAACTTGTCTAAATCATTCTGGTCTTCTATCAAGGTTGGCTGTAGATATGAACTCTGACAGAAAGCAAACAAATTTATTTTTATCTTTTCAATAATTCGCTTCCCTGTGCCTTGATGGAAGAATCTTAAAGATATAAATGTTTCCACTAATTCTGGAATTATAAAGGCTGGTTGAAAAAATTTCATCTGAAAGTTAATGCTATTAAAAACTCTTCAATTCCCTATTCTGTTTTAACAGAAACAAAAAAGCAGTTTCAGGTTCCTGCAGGCAAACAGAAACTAAATTATCATGCTGTAATTAAGACTTTTTTCAGAATGGTTCTGATATTTAAATTTTCACCTACAGTGGAAATGCTAAATCTACAAATAACAACAGAAGAATACTGTAACCTTTTTTTTTTTTCATCAAAGCTCTTAAAACATCAGTAAACACAAATCCCCCACTCACATAAACAGACTACTTTGATCTAAAAAGTCACATTTTGGGAAGGTATCATGACTTATCTAGACCAACATCACAAAAGCAAAATAAAAGAAAATCAGCCAAAGAAAGGGTACATGACAAGAATCAGTAGAGCTAATTCCAGAAGGAGAGGAGAGGAGAGATAATATGAGACAAGAGCCTGGTCAAACTAATATTAACTGTACAATCCCTGTCAGTTTGTTTCAGGCTCTTCAACATATATGTAAAAAACAATCTGCAGAATTAGTGAATAATGAATTGCCAGAGTTCCCTGCTGACACGCAGCTACTCAGAATCGTTTAGTCACAGAGGAACTGGAGGGGAAGCTTGGAAGACCAAGTCACCATAGTAATAAAACAGCACAGGAGCTTTACCTTAGATAATAAAACATAAAAATTAATCTAATTTTAGATATAAAATTATGTCTGGTGTGTTCACCTTTATCTTTGCTCCTTTTTGCCATAATTCTGCAGCAATTGGAATTAATCCTCTTGTTGGAGGCAGCCTTCCAATTGTAAGCATTGAGCATAGTCATCAGCCATTATCAGCAACAGCTTCATTCTATTAATTACAACAGTGTAATGAACAGAAGGTGCTCTAGGAAATACCGGTTGTGATCCACATCTCCTCACCCAAACTGACTCAATACCAGGGAAAAGGCATTTTACAACCCAAGCATCACTTCAAATTGCAGAAGAGTGGGAGTGTATTCTGGGAGAATGTTACTGCATTTCCCTTTTCAATAAACTCTTCTTTAAGAATGAACACCTTGACATAGAGTAATAGGCTTGACAGTGAAGCCCAAAGATAATAAACACATAATGCTAAATGAAAATAAAAATTAGTTCAAGTTTACAACTGAGCAGAGTATTTAAGTCCAACCTACCAGTTGAAATACTGAGAAAAAAACCCTTCAGGTATACAGACCCTGAAGATCTGTGACCTTGTCAGCTCCAATATCAGAATTATTTTAAGGTAATGTCTTTCTCATTTAGCTCAAACTGAGTTACAATAAAACACACAGGAGAGATGTGTACTGTCACCAGTGTTCTTTCTTCAAAGCTGAACAATTGCTAACGCTGCCCTTAAAAAGGTATATAAGCAATACAAGTCATCTCTGGACAGAAATTTTAGGATAAAATATCCAATCAAGCACAAGCAGGGTATTTGCTTTGTTAGTGCTAGAAAATTATGTTCTATTTACACTGTACTACTTCAGCCCGGATTACTTAAGAATCATTACCTGGTATGAGCTACCATAAAAATCTGTACATGAATAATAAATAAGGTAAACAATACTGATTTATTTTTCATGAATAGGTGAGAACAACAACATTTCTGATGGGAACATATCATTAGTAGCAAGGAATTTCTTCCCTGGCTAGTTTAATTTTCATATTATAAATATAAAAATATGCAGAAAAACAAGGAAAATGTTTTAATAGACAACACAAAAGCTGAATAAAAAAATACACTATTGGGGTTCAAAGGAAACATATGCCATCCAAAAGAAGGCTTTTTAAAAAACAAATAAACAAAAAGCTGGAATGGTTAAGCTGTAGAAAGAAAATGGCATTCTCAGTAAGTCTCCCCAAAGAAGGAAAACAGAAAAATATGTCAACTACAGCATGATAGTTTTAAAAACAGAATGAAGCAGGTCAAAAGACATGGAGGAACAATTGCATAAAGCCATAAAAGGCAGTATTAAATTATTTTTCAAACAGATCAGGAGGAGGAAGCCCATTAAGGAGCCTCTGTAGAGCTAACAGAAGATCAAAGGGTAAAAAGCACTCCTAGAACACATGACCACCACAGAAAGGAGATGTTATAAAAGAAAACTGAGAAGAGAACAACTGCTGAGACCAGGCAGTGTCCACTCTGGTGATCCAGAATAACTCAGGGATGAGCACAGCCATCAGCTGCATTGTTCTTGTTCAAACTACCTCAGTGCCAGAGGAAAGAAATAGGCCAAATGGATTCTGGAGGACTGCAGGAAGCAACATGGCAGTAAGTCTGAAATTTCTAAAAGGCCAACTTGGAGCTGTGTTTAAAGCAAAAAACAAACAAAGGAATAAACACACTGGCAACAGCCACCATTGCCTTTGTAAAGGAAGTCAGGCTTCATTAGATTTCTTTCAACAAGCCACCCGAGACAAGGACAAGAAAGATCCAGCTCATCAAGTCTGAATGCCAAAAAGATATTCAAAGAAAGGCAGGATGAGGTAGGGCAGATAGGAAGATCTTATGACGGAGTTAAGATGTGTTCCCACAGAAAAAGATAAATTCAAAAACTTACAGAGAGTAGATTATTTAAGTTTACTGATAATTTCTAGTGAAGATAATAATCTGTAACAGTACCTATGAGAGGGGAGAAACAGTTTTTAAAAGAAAGTTTATCATCCACAGGAAGAGAAAAATAAGTAGATGCATTAAATATGCAAAAGAAGTGAGAAAGGACACAAAAAGTTGAAACCTCAAACATTGTAAAATGCTGTGCATGATCTTCCCAGATTTTTTTTTTTCAAATTACACTTACTTAGTCTCCTTAGTTTCACATGAGACAATTAATTCCAAAAATTGCCACCTCAGGAATAAAAGAAATTTAATCTCCTAGTTTGGGATTTACAAACATATTGCAGCAGAACAAAATTGATTAATCCTCCCATGAAAAAAAAAAAAGTATTCTCCTATGCTCAGCACTCTGTGGAGTGTTTATAATACCTAAAAAATATGTTTAGGAATAAAAGTCAATTTTTTTCTTCTACCGACAGACAGATGGTGCTGTAACACCTAAACGTCCCAATGCAAAGGGCAGCACTTATTTACAAATTTAAATTTGAGAGAGTCAAGCCCGTTCATAACATGTGTAAAGCCTTATTTTTCAGTGAGGGAACATCTAACTTCCTTCATGCTGCCCCATTACACTTTCGCAATCTTAATGACAACTCTTGGGCGCACCTCTGCAGCTTGCACTATCCTTTATCTCCGTGTGCTCTGTGGAGAACCATCACTGCTGACCTACTCTAATCTGGTTGGAATTCCCACTGAAATCACTACAAAATCTTTTGTGTTAATAAATAAGGACATTACTATTACGTGTGCTGAAAAATACATTAATATGAAGGGATGTTGCAAGAGCCATAGAAGGAACTTTTTGATGCAGATATTCTATAACAAAGCAGCTTTTGTTAAAAACACTGGTAAACTATTCAATCCAGTCAAGGACTGAAACCTTCCTTCCCACAGTAACTTCTTATCACATATGGAAGCAACAATCATCGACAGAAACTTCAAAAACACCAAACACCTTTCCGTAATTCTTTCAAGGGCTCTCAAACATTCCTTTTGACTTTACGGGTATTCTGCCACAATTGACTTGCAGCGATTTTTAGTCATTTCCTCTGATACAGATGACGTATTCCAACATTTAATGCTTAGTGCACCAAAGGGGAAAAGATGTGGGATACAGAAGATTATCCATCAAGGGAACCACTGGATTTTGCCTTCTGCCAAGGAAACAAAAAGCAAACAGCTCCATCCAAGTCACTATTGGAACGCTTGCCTAGCCTTGCATCCCACCTCTGTCAAGGCAATACCAGTTTTAAGATTCGTTTCCCAGCATGAGCCACGAAGTAAAACATTCTGTTTATTACCACAGCCTGTAAATTGACACTGAATAAGAATTAAAACTGAGAGGAAGTCCAAGTCTTCCGCATGAAAAAACATAACTGAACACAAAAGGGCAACAAATTTTACAGCAGCTGGAAATGCTAGATTTAATTATTGAAGAGAAATCATGCAGAGAAGTTGGCTGCCTAGCATGATTTATAACAAATGCAAAGGGAAAGTCATGTGAAATTCTCAGTTAATCAACAGAAACAGCCAATAACAAGAATGCCAGCACCCTCTATTTCTGTGGATGACAAGAAATTGAAAAAAATAAGACTAAAATTTCAAGGGAATGGCACCACACAATCATTTATAAAAAATGACACTTTGAGGTGGCAGGTTATTTTGCCAATTAGAGTAGCAGTAACGTTTTACTGAAAAAAGTACCAAAGGGTTTGTTTTCCTCAGAAAGAAGAATCCTTGCGCACCCATTACAGAAAGTTTTCTGAAAATTATTGTGCGGCACTCTCCACTGCTCTTCTACACACACCATAATGTACAACATTTTGAACAGTTTTGTACTGTGCATTTTCCCCCATTTTCTTAACTTTTAATGTGAATCTTCCATGCAAAAAAACCCCAAAACACCAAAAACGAGACAAAGCAAACAAAAAAAAGAGAAACCCTTTTCCTGGAGCAATCATCAAAAATACTTTACTCATGCATTGAGTAGATTTTTGCCTATATTCAGAAGTGCCATCCAAATAGAAAACTAAAGCTTCACTAGAAAGATGAAACACCGAACAATCCAGGCCTAAAAACCTTACAGGTCTACTTGTTTAGAATTCTATAAATATGTATATTCACCCAGAAGTACATCAAAAGATTTATATAAGACAGGAGGCATAGCCAAGGCAATGGGCACTCCTGTCATAAATTATAAAATAAAGTCAATTAGAGTACAAAATTCCCTCCCCCTCCTCACACCAAATCCAATTACTCCCATAGGCCCAACTCCACAGCAGTCTGCACAGATAATCTAAGACACAATGAGAATCACCACGTTTTTCAAGGTCATTTCTAGGAAAAAATCTGGGTGGTAGCATGAAACTACCATAAAGGGGCTCCTCTTCTGGATTTTCAACTCTGCCAAACACCGAGGGTGAGTTTTTGAAATATACCTAAGAGACATGTGCATATAAACCCCAGGGACAATGGAGAAAATTTAATTTTATATGTTAGAAGTGCTCACTTTCCCTCATTCACTGCAAAAATGTGTGTTTCATTGCTACCTCATTACAGAAATGAGCAGGATATTCCTTCATCAGGCTTCTTTAAGGTTCAACACTGTAAAAATGAGTATGTCTCAGGTCTCCTGGTGACCTCCCCCTATGTCTACATTCATGGATGGAACTACTCCTTACACAGGTAGCAGCGAAAAGACATTTTAAGTTTCAGAAGGAGAGAAAATTGCCATGAGAAGGCACAAGTAGAACAGAAAATATTTCTCTTCTATTTCTTTCATTTTAAATCTATCTCACTGAGGCACTCAGGGTTTACTGCATATCCAAAGTTACACCACAAACCGGAACAATAAGCTTAAAAAAAACGAAACCAAACCCAAAACTATCCTTGCTTCAGAGACTCTTTCCATGCTTTTGGTCATCTCACTGTACGGAAAGGGTTCCTCTCCATGTTCTTACCAATGCAAAGCCCAACCAGAGCTTACACAGCAAAGTTCACACGTGCTGCATTTGCTATTGCTTCTCTCTCTCTCCTCCTAGATGGGAAAAAATTGATAGGTGGACATTTCTCAAACCACTTCTGGAAGGAAAACATCTCTCCTGTACTTGCAATGAATTAAGAACCAAACAGGAGGGGCATCCCATGCAACTTTTAAACTACCACCTGTCAAATAATTTCTTGCATCAAGATGAAGTTTTCAGCACAGCAGTGCATTTCCTGTATTACATGTTTTCCTTGGCTTTTCCTTCCTCTTACAATGACCATCTTTACCCCATTTATAACTGAATATATACAATCATACATAACTTGAGAGTTTCATTATGAAGCTTGCCTAAATTTCCCATTGCTTTCTCCTGCCTCTGTGTGCTTCAAATACCAGAGTTCAGTTTTAAAAAGTAAAAGACAATTTGCCTTCTACTTTTAAACTGTCCTTGCATACATAGTGCAAACCTCTTCAAAATCTGACTCAGATATTGCAAGGCTCATCTTCATTGTGACTTTTAGAAATGGAGAATTACAACCAGGTAGCAGTAAACATATTAAAGATCTTTAAAAAGAAAATTGGGGGTTGGATTGTTGCTGACCCAGTGTTGACATGGATTATTTCATATGCAATATGAAACACCAGACTTGCAAGTCTGAATAAAAAATGGTTAATAGTTCTGTCCTTAAACCCAGATTTTCATATACATAATTTTCCTGGGCTAAAACTTCTAGGATTACTCCTCTGCTCACTTTCTTCAGCTATCACGTCTTAAGACGTGGATGGAACATGGTACACCAGAACTGTGATTGTTAATGTCGTACCTGCAGACTCACATGGATGTGACTAATGGTTCCTCTTTCCATAAAGGAACACAACCTGACTGAAGTCTGCCACAGACATCAGGTTCTCTACACATTTGGCAGAATACAATTGTATATCCTCAGTTTCTACACCTGTGGAAGTCATGCTGGATCAAAGTTGTTCCAACACAGGAACAAAACTTAACTGGATAAACAGACTGCTGATATCTGAGCACACCATTTCCCATTTTAAGTTCCACCTGATGAGTTAAACCTCTCGAGCCACTACCACTGAGACAGGACAGATTCAAATCAGCATCAGCCCAAAATATCAGCCAACTCTCATCCCAGAGACTTGTCACAGCAGAACTCAGAGCTCTATTAAAAATGTAAGTTGATGCTCTGTTTAAATTTCTTCCAGACACCATAAAAGGTATCTTGAGGCTGAACTAGAGCTAGGAGTGCAGTTGTCATTGAACAACTACATTCACAGAGAGCCTGTATTTATATGACAGAGCCCTTCATTTCTCTCACGTTTCCGACACACACGCATCCCCCTCTTGGAGAATAGTTTGCATCTGAAGGAAAAAAAGTGGGCTGTTCATCTAATCAATAACACCATGTCATGCATGGAGCTTCTGCATAAATCCAGAGCAAAAGATGTCAAGCATGTCCCAGTCCAGTGATTATCAGGCAACGGAGTAAAAGGATGCACTTTTCATCTCCACAGGACTGTCGCCAAACCCTTGATGTAATAAATGAAACATGCCTGCTATTTCAGCATTGCAGAACGGTACTGTAGATACCTTCCAACATCTCTGTTTGCAGGAGGGGGTAACTAGCCCTAGATGAAGTGCAGATATGTTATTAGACAACGCACAGCTTGAATCCTGGGGCCAACACAGATGACCTTTAGAACATAAGCACTGTCTAAGACAAATATGCTTTCATCTTTGGGGAGTATTTTTTCAAGTAAAGATTTAAGAGGAAAACAGTTTAGAAGTACGTTAAGCACAAATGTGCCTTCAATCTCTTAATGCTTCATTTTAAAAACAAAACCACAAGTAATATCACATGTCAGAAGAAAGACAAAGTACTCTTTAAGTAGAATATTAGAGGATTGAGATTTAGCTCCATTTTCATTTACCCAATAATTAAAGCACAGAGAAAGCTGATACGTAATGTAACAAAGATCCTAAACTGGAGGTATGACCAAAGTGATTCAGAAAACAGGCTTGTATTTTTGTTAGAAGTAATACAAGTTTATTACAAAAACAGAGACCGTCATTTCACTTTAGATTCCCTAAAGTGGGGTGAAAATATGAAAACATAACTAAACCACACTGAGGCATGTAAAACATAAGGAGAATGGGTTTAGAAAGGGATTAGTTAAATAGCAGATGATACAAAAAGAAAAAAGAAAGCAATTTCTCATTTTGCACTTCACAGGCTGTTACCACTTATCTTCAGCGAAGTGGTTTTTTTCAGACCTGTATCTTGACTGTGATGCTAAGCAGCTTTAACACATACAGTGATATTTGCTAAATGGAAAAGAGCAGCATTGCTATGATAAAATTCTTTCCCCCACAATCTACGGTGTGCAGATTTCAACAAGTTCTGAGCTGCTCTGCTCAGCCTGTTTTTCCATCAAAGTTAGTGGCAAACTCATCAAATCTCCCTACGACTGCAAAGCACCTTTCAGAGTGGAACCTCCTGAGGCCTGCAAAGCCCATATCACAGCCTGGAATCCTTAAACACAGTGGGATGGTTATGCTTTTGTGTTTTCCTTTTCTGGAACAAGATTTCCTTTCTTACCTCAAATTCAGCATGGCGGTTAATATCCTCCGCCCTCTGTCTGCTCAGGATGAATTCTGCTTCGTTAGCCACTCGTACCAGATGCTCCTTCATGGTTTGACTCAGCAACCTGAGGACAGAGAATATTTAAGAACTGCCTTAAGAGAATGAAGTCCAAAAATGAAAATCTGAAAATACAGTATACATATGCAAATATGTTGGGCTCTTACGACTCTGCTAAGAAAACAGTATATATAAGGTTGGAGGGTAATTCTCTGGCAACTAGTAAAATTGCATTTCCACAGTAAACCAAAGTAAATATTAAACAAAATGTAAACACTCCAGACAGTCATTTGTTTTACCTGAAATAGAGACATGTAAAAAAAATATATCTTTCCCATTCACCACAATATAAAGTTTTTGCATACAAATATCCACAGTTAAAGCTCTAACATAATTGATGTAAAATCTAAATTAAAAAAATGCAATGCAATATTGTTTTCCCTCCAAATGCAAGATTGAAATTTTATGGTAAGTATACATTTAAGTAATATTTTCAGGAGTATAAAACATTCTCAGTCTCACAAATGAAATGCTGAGATATACATTGTTCCAGGTTATGTACAGAATAAAGCTGTAATTCAAACTGAGATTTCTGAGGCCTTCATAAACCCTCAGTTTATGAATGGCAGCAGAGCTGACAGATTGAATTACAACCCAATTATTCTCTGAGTTCACGTATTGTTACTAAAAACATTTCCTTTTTAATTAGTTACATTGGGATTCATAGTTAAAACTGGCTATACAGGAACCACACTGTTTCAGAAGGTGCACATTTCCACAGGTTCACTCAAAGATATAGCAGATAAATCCATTACATGCTCTACTGATTAATTCTTAAAATATCTGTTATTAAACCTTTCTTTTTGTAAGGCTTCCAGTTGTAGAAAAAAGAGTAGCAGAACATAAAAGCACTTGCTTTCCTTGCACATATAAACTAAAGTACATTTCAACAAGTTCAGAGTGTACTGAAAGGCTTTCTTTACAACCACAGGATTTATTACGCAGGATGTCTTCTAATGCATCATGCTAATTTTAACCCCGATAACTTATTTAGCTGAAACAAGGCTCCACCTGTCTCGTACTGTATGTTTGAAAGAGTGATGCTCTGCTCTTTTCCTACACTCTCAGAATTTCACGCTTGCAGGTGACTTGCAGGTCACATGCCTGCTTCCATGAAAAGAAATCTAGGGGCAGAAGAACACCTGAAGCTCTATGTTCGCTGCCCCTCTCATCCCAAGGCTCAGAAAACTGCAGCACAGCAGCCACGTGAGGCCACAAGCTCAGGAACCAGCCAAGCTGGTGGATTAGTCTCTCCCCATGGATGAAGTCTTGAAATAAGAAATATGCACAATTCACTCTTTGAGGTGTGACTTCACCTTCTGTTTGGGGAGGCTTGTACAAAAGCCACAGTTTAAAACTGCATCACGGTTCCTTTTATTTTTTTTTTTCTATTTTTAGTCACTGATAGAATAGATGTAGCTGTTGAGCAACACTCATACAATTCTGCCCGTTTATCTGCCTGCATTAGTGACAAACCAGCAACAACAAACTGTAAGCAATTGCATAGTTTGGGCAGATGCCACGAGTTCGACTCTTTCTCCACAATCTCCAACAGCACATTCAAATCTGGCACATAAGCATTCAAATAAACTTCTTTTTAACTGAATTAAGAGCTGGTTAAAAATTAAGGGGATCACAAATGGTCATATACTATAATGTCACGTATTCCAAGCTGCATGTAACATAGTTGGACAGTATTCCATTATTTTTCCTGAGTTTGTCAATACCAATATCTTCTGCTAGCTTGATAAACTTTGAAAAATATCAGCTATCCTTTAAAAGGTCTAACTTTTAATCTAACACTAATTATATCCTCTGAGTCCCACTTTTCTTTCATCTTTAAGAAATCACCCTATATAGTAATTGTTTAACACTCTACAACACGGTTTTCCTTTTTATCTACCAAAGATAACCAGTAAACAGCGCAGCACCTGCTAGGCATGTGCAGAAAGGATGGATGTGTTCCAAGCAAAGCAAAGAAATACATTCCCTCACACAGGAACACTGTCCAGACGGACCAGAAGTGCACCTAGTGAAAACAAATACACTTCAAGTTCCAGGAAGAGCTTTGCCTCCTATGGATCACTTGTCTCTTTTGTCACCCCCAGCTCTCCTTACTAATCCCACACACTTTCCTCACTTTATGATACTCCACACAAGGCCAGGTAGATAAAACTGAGACGTGATTTCTTTTTTTTAACATTCAAGAACTTTAAATTTTAATCTTTCTTTTCAGTTCAACCTTTTCCAAACACTGCGTATGCTTGGATTAACTTCCTTATAACAAACAATTCAGGTTGCATTATCATCTACGGTAGTTTGGAGTTCCTTTATGAAAACAGTATCCCCACACATGGCACACCACTCAGATTTCTATTTTGAATTTACCACTTAATTGTGGAACTTTGCAAAATAAATATATATATCTTTACATAAATGTAATGATTGTATAACAGAGGAGACTGTAGCCATCATTAAAAATCAAAGGCAAATATGAGCTCACAGCACCTGTATAAATGAACACACCTCTGCTTATATGTTTAAAATGAAGTTTTAATCACCTACTAAACACAAATTTTGGGAACCTTGGCAGCTGCTAGTTTTCCATTTAAGGGAAACAAAATGCTGAACAGAAATTTGTTAAGTGTAGCTCACCGCTCTCAATAAAACAACTGTTCCCAGGCGAGCAGACCACTGCTGAGGCAAGGACAGGAATCTGACTTGTGCTGAAGGATTAGCTCAACTCCAAACTACACACAACACATTTTGTACATGTGGGAGAGTCTATAAACTGAATTACCAGATGAGATAACTTTGAGAGTCAAACACTTTCTACATAAGAAAAAAAAATATTTAGAAACATCTGATTCTCCTCACTAAAACAGTAAGTGGCACTTCATGGATTTAAAGGATCATAATGGTCCTTGCTGGTCCCCACTCTGGCCTCCCAAGCAAACTGATCATGAATGTCTTCATGAAAACAATTTCATTTCCTCAATAAAGTCTGTATTGTCTGTTTGTACCACAGGAGAGCTTCCAGAAAGATGTCTCTATTTTTTTATTTATTTATTTTTAAAGCTTGAAGCTTATAGAATCGTAAATTAGTTTCAATTGGGAAAGACCTTAAGGATCACCTCCAAGCCCGTGCCATGGGCAGCGACACCTTCCACAAGTCCAGGCTGCTCAGAGCCCCATCGAGCCTGCACTGAACACTGCCAGGGATGGGGCATCTGCACCTTCTCTGGCAACCTGTGCCAGACCAAAAAGATATTTTTCACTATATTCTCCCACAAAGTAGTTTCATAATAAGGCAATCACTGTCAATTAAAACACAGGGGGGAAAAAAAAAAAAAGGCACAAACAAAATTTCCCTAACCATATGTGTGCTTTTATCCAGATTTTTTTTCTTTCCCAGCAACTAGATTACATTAGTTCTTTTTTGGTTAAATAAAAATTTCATCTAAAACACATTAAATAGTTGTTGGGTGTGGGTTTTTTTACAGCAAAAGGACAGCTTTTCCTTTCTTTGAGCAGACAGACTGAATTTTTTGTCTTTTTCAAAGTATGCACACCCAATCTTAAAGATAATCTCAAGTCTAATAATTTCCTTCTTGCTGATGCTTCATAACATCCCTGTATGAAGATCCATAGACCAAGCTTGCCTTATATTATCTCATATATCTGCTGATGTTTTTCAGTGCTATTAAACACCACCAAAATGCTGCTGGAAGTGCTGATTTACACTCCACCTTCCTGACAGATTCTCTTCTTGTTTGTTTTTATTTATGACATGCTACAGAATTGTGATTTTCCTGATCTTAATACAAGAAGAATGTGGATGGACACATTTTTTAGAAGTTAGACATGATCATCTTTGAGTGTAAAGACTCTGGGTACTGGAGCTACTCTTCTGCTTGCAGTGCACACCAGATTCAAGGTCTCAGACGGACTTTTCTTCCCAAGCACCTTTTTTCCAGACTGAAATGTTTTAAAACATGTGCTTAACTTTGAAAAGATGAGCAGCCTAGTAAAAACAAGCAAGGGGATGGATTCCAACCTGGAAGTTAAATTTATACTTGCATATTTTGCTGGGTCAGGAATGAAGTGCTAAACCACTGAGAGAAGGAGTTCCAGCCACATACATGAGATAGACTGATTTTCATTGTTATGCTGAAAAACTACGAGACACAGAACTAAAAGTCTTCCTGCAATTTCTGGCTGCTGAATATTTAGATGAGCCAGTAAAGTCAAGCTTCTCCTTACAACAAGCAAAAATTAAGAGGTACAAGAGGCAAAAAAATAAACAGAAAAGTATATGCAAAGCAAAGGCAAGAAAGAGATTGACAAATACTGGGTCAGTATTACCAATGTCTAACAATTATCAGTTTTAGTCAAAGTATGAAAAAGTTTCTTAGGTGACACTGACAGCAGCTGTTTAGGCACAAATCTATCACAAAGTACTGCAGGGAACTTAGATCTGTAAGTTCCAGGTGCTCCACAACAGAGAACTCCGAGACAGCCAAGCAAGGTAACCTCTCCTACTTGCACTCCTTCCTCGTAAACCTGGCACGTAGGAGATGCTCTGACTTCAAAAGGGGAAGTCAGATGTTCTACACGGACACACATGGACTTTTATGGGATCTGTCTTCTCAATGTGTTAAGTGGTGGAATTACTGTTGCCAAGGGCATTTTACAATTGCTTTGAGGAACACAAGATATTTTACAGATACTATACTGAATTCTCAAAAAATATAGTTAGGCCATAAAATCTTAAAGACTGAAGTTTGAACAAATTTATTGAGTTAAAATAGGAGACCAAACAAACAAACCTACACAAAAAAAAAAAAAAAAAAAAAACAAAAAAAAAAACCAAAAAAAACCACACAACTAACAACAACAACAGAAAACAAACCCACCAGAGCCCCAAAGCTGTGCAGACACACCAAAATGCTGACTTGGACATGCATTAGCATTAAATGAAACAGAACTTTGAAAAGGCAGCTGAGGTGGGGGGACACACCAATATTTTCTACCTAGAAGAGCCTCTTAGGACATATCAGAGTCCATTGAAAACTGTTGTGTTCACATTTCAGAGCCACTTCACAGTACTGTGAGAGATGATTTCTGAAAATGTCCCATCAGATGGCAAAAGTACAATACACATATGCACACACAATACAGCACAGACACCTTCTTGCTACTTTTGCAATAATTTTTTTAAAAACAGATGTTACCAAAAACTTCCTACATTAAAAAAAAAAACACATTTTAGAGCCCCCAGGCACTCACAAGTGGTTTATCTAATTCCTTTTTCATAGACCCAGCAAATTAATGATGCATTCTCACAAGAAATGTCACATACATACCCTTCAAAATTCAGTGAAATAAAAAACTGCTTTAAAAATGGTTGTGCACATCACAGTATACCTTAGTGCACACACGTGCACACAAAAAAATAAGATAGCATCAAGAACCCCACTCAAGTCAACTTATCCACCTCTGAAACACATCCAGGCTACAATTCCTAATTTTCTGCTCATTTAAAATGCTGTTTTAAGTCCAGCCTAATGATCTTACATATTCAAAATCACACATTAACAAAGCTGCTTTTTCCTTTCTTTAAACAAACCAAAACAATAACATCAAGACTCAGGAATGAAACCATCAAAAATCTCTTTTACAAAATGTAAAACAGAAAGGGTTGCTAAAAATCAAAAAGAAAGGAAATGTTTAAAACATGTTTTTTTTTCTTACAAAACAAGACTGAGGCGCAGGTTCTATGTCATCAGAATCTCAGGACAAGGAGGCTGCAGCAAGGGGAGCGGACTGGCAGTAATCAATTCTACTTTGGATCAGACTGCATTTATCATCTTTCTCCGGAGCCTTTTTTGGTAAATTATGCACAAAGTCTGTCAGTTATCATCCATTTTTTCATTAATAGCTGTTATTTTTCTAACTATTTTTCCATCACAGTAGTTGCTCCTATGGCAACACAACCCTCCGACGTCCATTCCTTGAGAGTGACCGCAGCCATGCGAGTGAGACACAATTGAACGGGGCAGCCGACATCTGTCCCCCATTTTCCATTCAGAAAGCAGCCAAGTAATTGGCCAGCCAGCTTGATTACCAAGTATTTCAATATTAAAAATATCTGCATCCATCATCAGTCAAAAGCAATAGATACAGTTTTAAGACAAGGAACTGCAGGTGAAGTACGTTTACGTCTTGTTTGTACAGCTCTCCAATTCATCCTCACCCCCTCAGCTCTAGAAATACAGATGATTACAGCATTCCAGATTTTATACTATTAGATCTTACGTGTCGAGACAATAATACCAGCTGCATTTGGTTGCTTCTGAAGAGGTCTGGGACTTTTTTTTGGTGGGTTGATGGAGTTTTTACTCGCTAAGGATATTAAATTTGCATTCTGTTTGCCATCTTTCTTCTCCCAATAACTTTTGAATTAATCATATGATACCAACAAATATTTTTAATAGACAGCTATAGTGTCTCAAAACTAGTAAATTTAAACCAAAGGAAGCACAAAATCCCCTGCAAGTTTCCTTTAAGGAAAAAAAAGCTGTTTTCAACTACACTGAAAACATTAGAAAATGCTCTTATATAGAAGGAAGAATTTTGATTAGATTTCATTCCTCATTAGGCAACAAAGAACATAGCAATAAAAAAAAGCTACAGAAAAACAAACGTGGATACACTTGTGAATCCTTATGTTTTGGGTTGCCTTGCTTGGCTAAGGATTTGAAAAAGCAAAGGTAAGGAGAGGAAATTATAAACGGATTGTGCTAGTTTAATGAGATTGTCCTTAAACCAACATTTTGTGATTTTTTTTAGTGAATATTCGTTTACAAGCGTATAAAAATGTAAGCATAGAACGTTGTTTTATAATTCTTCAGATGGCCAAGAAAACCGTGCTTGAGAAAATTAAATTAAAATTAAGCATCTTCAAGAGTCTCTTGGACTGAAAATTGGAAAGAATAATTGCTGCAGCATGCTTAGGAGACTGATCCCTCAACCCCTGCCATGCCAAACCCATTATCACCCCAAAGGGGATAATAACTGTCACGCCTGGTCTCGAGCTCGAGTACGTTTGTTAGTGCTCTGACTGATACAGAAAACAAGATCCAGCATAAGAGATGCTTCACACTAAAGTGTGCTAATGAATCACAGTGACAGCGGAGAGTTTTAACCTTCACAGAGCACGGGAGCTGCTCGCTAACTAGTCAAGTACAGGAAATCAGGCCCTAGCAAAAGAGGCGTTCGTACATGCGAGGAAATAAAACAAAGCTGCACGTGTTTTGGTTCATAAATAATAGCTGCACCATCTTGTGCATAAGGAGGAAACATAATTGGTTCCAGGGTGCAAAAAGGGAATCAGTCTGGGCACCTCAGATGTCTCGAAAGGAGAGGGTTGGCTGTGGCAGTGAACTAGATCCCACCTAAAGGATGGCTCTGGTGAACAAATTCCCTCACCAGAATTCTGGTAAGTTCTCAGGTTCAGGCTCCAAAACAGACTCTCCCTAAAGGAGGACCCAAGGGTGAAAGGCAAGCACAAAGAATGAAATCCAGACTGACACAAGTTCAGCTGGCTAAGGAAAACAATTCACAACCTATCCTTCTGCTGCACAGACGGCTCAGTACATGGAGGAGCCATGGGTACAGGCACCTTTTTAACAAGGTTTCAAAGAGCATTAATAGGGCTCCCAGACACTACAATATCAGAGAACAATACTTACTACTTTTTATTAAAACCAGGTTAATACTAAACGTAGCAATGTACTGAAACTGATGTGTCTTTCACTGCACAGAAAGAGGTTGTTCTCCAATACCTGCTCCTTCACCTTTGCCCTTACGTTCTATAGCTCCCTGGATTTCTACGCTGCCTTTTTTCTTTTTACTACGCTTGTAATCTGGACTTCAAGACTTCAGTTGTGTATTTCAGTTTTAGGTAGGTTTACAGTTCCGACTTTCTACATATCAGCCTCCTGTCTAGAGATTTTTCTTGCAGTTCAAGACTCAAAATTTCACTTGGCACAAACTAATTAATTCTGCTCCCCCCGTGAAGTGGGCGTGATCTACCAGGAAAAGCAGGGAGCGACTCCTCTGTGGAACACATTAGCTACTTGTGACCATGAGGAAATTCAGGCCAACACATTCTGAATGCAGCACACACACTGCAGATCTTACGAGTCCCAAAGGCAAACTTCCTGCACATATTTCTGTCCAGGGAATCCTAGCCAAAACATGGCAAGCCTAAACATAAAACTTCCAACTGCTGTGAGAGAGAAAGGTACATTCATACCTTTCACATAAAAGCAAAAAGTACATTTGAAAGCAAGTAGAAGAAGAGATTTACATCTCTCCTTCTAGACTTCTTCCAGAAAGATTTTTTCAGTCATCTTATTTGCCCATTAATAAAAAAAAGTAAAGCAAAACACACCTCAAGCTGGATTATCCTACAACATCATTAGTCCAAAAAATCTAATAATAAACACTGTGAATAAAACTCTGGTTTACAAAGATTATAGGGTGACCAAAGTCCCCCCACCAAGGCAGCAGACGATAGCAATTCTAAAAACTCTAGGCAGTTCTTCCAGTTCTTATTTATTCTCACGTCATGGTGCCCTACAGACATCCTTTCCTATGTGCTGAACCAGTTCTGTCCTTCCTACAACTACCTTGATTTATTTCCATGTGCACTTGTAGAAACAACTTAAAATCCAGCTTTTATTATATAATTATGCAGCTGAAGTCTAAATCAGTATCATTCAGATGTTTTCCTAAGTTTCAATTAAAAGACTTCAGCTTTCAGAGTTTCTAAGACTATAACTCTATGGCAAAAATACGCAAAAAATAGCAAATAGGGTAAAATACAAGGTCTGAGATGTTTTAGTCCAAGTGTTAGCATATGTGCAAGAAAAATAATGGGCAAAGAGCATAAAGAGAAGGAAAGATTAGTTCTGGAATACAGTTCCTATCATTTGAGGGAAAATAGTTTCAT
This sequence comes from Hirundo rustica, assembly GCF_015227805.2. Lineage (NCBI taxonomy): Eukaryota > Metazoa > Chordata > Aves > Passeriformes > Hirundinidae > Hirundo > Hirundo rustica. Next base: position 59,259,048 of record NC_053454.1, read on the forward strand.
TTTAGTGAATATTGAAAAGCCACAAAGCACCACAATTCAGCAGTAACTATAAAGGCTCCTATGAACAGCAATGGAGGAAAATGGCAACAGATAAAAGGAGACATTTTTAAGAAATTAATCCCCTCTCCTCTTCACCATAATGAATGTTATGTTCCCACTTTAAAAAAAAAAAAACAAAAAATCCAACTCTGCTACACGTCAGATATGAAATGAAGTAACAATTACACAGACATTTTCTGCTAACCAAAACCACACTTCCCAGTCTTCAAGGGATCATTTGTCCCTGAGACAATCACTCTGGCTCAGGCTAGACTCTAAGTTATTGATGTTGTTTATGGAGGTGGGGGAGTGATTCCATCTGTCTGTGATGGACACTGCATGTTTTGAAGAGAAAACAGTCAATTCCAAACAGTTTACTGATAGAAAGCTCAACCCGGACGAGCTACTGGGTGACTGCCATGCACAGCTCAGTCTCAGCATCTGATGTGTCCATGATAATCATTTTACACAGATGAACCTTACACTGTGGTTTACATGTGTGTGGGATCTCCATGTTATCTACGCTAATAAAACATTAATCAAGGGCCAAATTTATGGCAGGCATTTTGTAAGTAAGGTCAAGACAGGTCAGCCTCACATAATAGGAAACAACTACAGGCTAGATCTTAACACTGTAACTGAACACCCTTGTTACTTTACCTTGGCCCTTGGGATCAAGACTAGTAGCAAAATGTTTTTCCTGCCTCAGAACGGTGTTTCCCCTACCATAAACTGAAATGCAACCATTAAAACCCATTAAAATGGCCATTATTTTTATGTATCTTGAGAACATCTACGTCTTAAGAAAAAAAAAAAAAAAAACCTCAAAAAGCCATTTCCCCCATTCTTACAATGATAAAAAATATATTTATGTGATAAATTATTCCGGTTTTAGTTAGTAGCTGTCCTAATCATGTAAAATTTATTTTCTGTTTGGATTCTTACTAGCTGAAGTTACTCATTAACAAAAGTTGCATTTAAATAAATGGCATTTCTTATACTACACCTTAGCTAACACATTAAGACATCTTTAAAAAAAAATCCTTTAGAAGAAAAGTAAATATTGCTCTTAGTCTGCCTCAAAAATCAATTCGTAATGAAGAAAATATTGATGGTCCTGAACACAGACTACAAGTCAAAGAGCATGGCCTCATCACCTGCTCTGTCATTTTCTATAAGTTCCAATAATATACATATAAAGTTATGGATAGAACATTAAACTAATTGGTAATATTAAGAGGTTTTTTTCCCTTAGAGGGACTCTCCTCCTTTCTAGTTTAAGAGACAGATCAGAAATAAATGAGCAAACTGGAATCTAATTTTTGAGACAGAGGCTTATCTTACAATTCCTAGCAGTAATGTCTTTCAAATATAAATTCTCTTTCTCAAGAGATTAGCCGAATACAAATTATAGTTTCAACATTAACCAGTACACAAGGGCAGGAAGAAAGAAAATCCATGACACACAGATAAGCAAAGTATTTAATGAAACTAAAGAGCACTAAGATTGTGCAAAATCCCATATTCAGAATTAGTACTGAACCGAAGTACTAAAGAACATGAAACCATGCTCATAAAACTAAAAGAAAATTACACAAAAAGGAAGAAGAAAAAATATTTTTAAAAAGCTTCAAGGCACAGAACTCCCTGAAGGCTAAGGCATGATAGCAGAGGTGCTATCAAATATTGTGTCTTACCTTCCTTCATTGACAAGCTCAATAAAGGCCAGGCCAGCATTCTTCTGTATAGAGTTTTGCCACTCCTGGGTAAAGACAAAAAAGAAGAGAAAATGAGCTGTATAAAAACAAAACTTGGAAAAGGCATTTTCAGAGAAACCATACCCTTTCAGCTGTAGTAACTTAAAGCACCATCAGCAAACACACAAAGCATTAATTGTGTGCTGATCAGGAAGCAATGAATGCCAGCATGAAGGAACAGGGCAGCATCACTTACTTAAGGTCACATTAAGGGGAGAAGAAAATCCAAAAACATCCCACAAAGGATTCCATCATTTGCTTTCATTATGCCATGTAATAATCCTGAACTTGCTCTGGTTCATGGATGCTTTTTGCCTTACTGAACCACAACAGGGCTAGAAACTGTTTCACATTAAGGCAAGGCTCATTCCTTAGACACAAATTTCTCCCTTAGCTCAAAGCCTAGTAAGCATATTCCCTAATAATAATCCTCACTTCAGCATCACATAGTCATCTCTACTCATTAAAAAAAAAAAAAAAATTACAATTCAAATATTGCACCATTAACACACAATGTTTTTAAAAAAAATTAACATTTTTAACATACTGAAAATTATGCTAATGGCAGTTGAGCATATACTGAACATTCCTTAAATCCAGCTGAAACTTGAATTAAGCCAAACTCTACACCCCTTAAACATGTAGGTGAGTTTTGCCTGGCCCCCACAAGAGACATGGTGGAAAGCAACAAACTCAGATGATGCGTCTGGGGCTTGTTACCCTCATTTGAAAGAAGAGAAGAAAACAAAATTAGTTAACAAACACACAAAATAGATTTTTGAATCCTAGACCACATAGAAACAAGTTAACCTAGGTAAAAATTAGAGCAGTAAATATGTGTACCTTATCTTTTGGGGAAAATTGTAGAGGCAAATACATAGAACAGGACAAATACAGCTCTTGATTTACACTCTTCAACTCTTGTAATCTAATACAAAAAAACGATTCTGCAGCAGACAAATAGTTAAGTTTCATATGCTTTTCCACATCAACTTCCTTGATTTTTCACTCTTTGTTCTAATGAAATAATAATCCTACTGATCATCTACATGAGTATTTCAATCACTGTGGTTATTTTAAAAAAAATCTCATCAGCTTCAAGGCAGGCAAAAAGTTCAAAGCAGGAAAAATGTCTTAAACAAATTTCAGAATTTGGGAGGTTTTCAACACAAAGTGTCAGGGTACACTTTTTGGTGCTCAGTGTTGCAGAATTAGCACTCAGTCAGTGAGACAAAGGTTGGATCAGACACACACCAAAACAGCGTTATTATTTACAACCTAAATCCTGCCCTCCTGCCCCCCACCCAAAAAAAAAAAAAAAAAAAAAAAAAGAAAAAGATTGCCAAATTTCAAATGGAAGGGAGAAATAGTAACTCTGATTTCTTAATCTGTTTTTCCAGGCCTAACATATGCTTATCATGTTTATCATGCTCATCATGTTTAAGCTGTAACAATGTGTTACAATTTTCACAGAGTCAGAATCAAAAGCAGAAAAACTGGAACTTGTGATGTATTATTCATCAAGAATTATAAATGTGGAAAACAAAAAAAGCCTTTTAGTTTCTAATATTCTAAATAAAATAGCATATGCAAATAATCCTTCTAAGAGGTTTTAAATGTAGTATCAGGTTCTAAATATTTAGCTTTATATAATGATAGCTGAAACTATCCTGTCAGCTAAAGTGTGAGAAACTCAAGAAAAGCAAAATAATTTTTTCCACTTCTGACACTGTCCATCTGTTGTTCTGCTCTCTAAAGAGCTCACAACAATACTTGAAAATTTAATTGGTGAAGATGGAGGCTGCCAAAAGTGAAAAGAAAGTGCATTTATCATTATACTTTTCAGCATTTTTCTCTGCATAAGACATGATCAAAGAAGGTGTTAGTCTAAACATTTTCATAAATCACAGCTGAACAAACCCTAAAGCTTATTTTAATAGTTGAAAGAAAAGACTAATGGTCTTCATCTTTCATGATCCATTCAATATTTCCCCACAGTATATGTTCACTCTCAAACAATTACACTCTGTATACATATTGCATTATTATATCAGCATCTTAGTTATCCACCTCCCAAAGGTATCAGGGAAAAAACATGTTAAAAGCTTCAAACTCAACCACTAATGCAACTAAATAACTACAAAACACATTTCAGCACTTTTCTGAGGAAGGGCTGTAAGGGAAGATCAACTGAGTCGATAATTTCGTACCTGTTCTAAGCTGTAGGTAATTGACCATCATTTCCCGTGGCTGTAAATGTTTAGTGACCAGGAGGCTTCATCTACTTCTAATGTTTTTGGTCACTCTGCACCCAACAGTGAGGCAGGGAGAAAACCAAGAAGCACTAGACACGATCACAAATAGCTCCAATGAAAAATCACCATGACAAGGAGACAAATAAGTCACATTTTATTCAAATACTGTGTCTGATAAGGAAATTTCCTTACTCCTTATTGTGTCCCCATCTCCTTAATAGAAACTATAAGAGGCCCTATGATACCCTAGGCAAGGACTAAAACTTCTCCTGAAATGGTGCTGCAAACCTCATCTGAATTATAATTTTGTACGGAATAACATATTACATTTCTTTCTATACAGCACAACTCTGAAGCATTTGATATCATCAAGTTTCATTAGCACATTCTTACTGAGTGCACAAGGGTCATTAAAAGAAAACATTAAACAGTAGTGGTCTTGAACCCCTCCTTTCAGAAACTAATAATCTCCCTCAAGGTTGATATCATGACCTGTTGTCCCATTTGAGTAATGCTGGGGTTATTTAATCTATTTTACAGTGGGGGTTTTTAATTAACCTTAACTAATGATCAGTTGTATGACAGCACCAAATGCTCCAATAAAACTCATAAATTACTACATTTACTTTTTTCTAGGAAATACCAAGACCACCAGGATGCATAAGACTATAGCCAAAGACCAAAACATATAAAATACAACAAGCTGGATTAGACCATAACCAGCAACAGGATTAGTATAGCAAACAGTCTTTAGTATTTGTACATCCCATTTTATGTCATTGCACTGACGTGTATGTGTAGCTATGTCAGTCTTCAGATGCATTTAAAAGTCTTTTATACTATTAGATCCTCATGTTTCCTTTCAGAAAAACAAGATACATCTCTAACCACATCAGGTAAGTGGAGTTCTTGAAAAATTTCTGCCTTGAATTTGTTTTTTTTTCTTTTGTTATAGGCTTTCCTACCCATTCTGAGCATCCCCTTATTAAGATCAAATACTTCAGGAACCTCTTATTTACCCAAAAAGCCTTTTGCTGCAAGCAGCAGACAGCAGGAACCAGCTGCAAAACAAAGAATGCAGGTGGTTCTTTACATGATGTGTAAAGAATCTATCACCAAGAGCATGCCATGGTGATTAAAAGTTCAATAGGATCAAGAGGAGATGGAACAAGTACACATCAAAAAAATAAACACATTGACTAAATACCCAGAAACCGCATCCAATTCAGAATATACCTTGAGCAAAAGTTGCTGGAGAGTGGAAGAATGCCACAAATGACCTATTTTTATTCTCTTTGAGGACCTCATTGTGTCTACAGTTGGAGATGGGACAAAAAGCAAAGTGGAGCCCTTATCTAGCCCAATATAACCATTCCTAACCTGTAATCACTCAAACAAATGCCAAGAAAATTTTGTTGATACACATTTGTGTTGGTTTGGCATTTGAAGGGCTTGCCTGTAGGCAGCAAATGCTACCTACATAGCCCTCCTCAGCTGTACACCCTTGGTAAAGCAATATAATCATATTTTAAACAATTATGGCAGGAGTGTTGGACTGAGATGTTCTTTAGAGTCATTTTCAACTCAAACCATTCTACAATTCTATGAATGTACATTCTTCAAGGTATACACAAACATTTGCAAGACCAACCCATCAACTGCTCTGAAGGACAAGAAATTAACCATGGATCTTGAACAGATCATTTTAAGCATTTCCAATAGATGAAAACTGCTCTACTTCCAACTGTAGCAAACTATTCTGCTGCTCTCGTTCTTATATATACATGCATGCCCCTTAAAAATTCATTTTTCTCAGAAATTAAAAAATATAAAAATCCTTCTAAACAGTTTAACGTATTCTCCAATTAAGGATTATATCTAGCAGTTGAAACACACACTCATCAGCAGGCAAAAAAAGTGAAAATTCTTCACTAATCCATCCTTCCCATAAAGCTGGAGGAGTTTTGATAATTTATTTTGGTTACAAAACAAAGGAGAAGGATGACTTTGGTACTGACAACTATGAATGGGGCACTAAGGAGCAGGGTGGGAAAATGTGTTAACATATGACTAAGAGACATATTATATCCTAGAGTAAAGGTCAAATCTGCATGAAAAACTTGTTCATAGAGAGATACACTAATCTTTAAGTGCCTAAAGTAAACTATCAAGAACTTTTCAGCAGTGTTTGCACTTGGTGTCAGCACTCTCTCAGCACCACATCCACTACAGGCTTGAATGAACTCAGCAATAAAGAACATATAGTAAAAAGTAGATTATATCTCAGCTGGGTTCTTCATAATTAAAAGAAGTTAGACTGCATGTTAAGCAGAATCTCTTCAAACATAAATTACTTTTAAAGGTTGAAGCATGCTTCAGCTATTTTAATCTATGGAACTCCATTAAAAAATTAAAAGCAACATGGAGTTATGGGAAATCATATCTAGAGACCATGCAGCAATTTAATATCGAAATTAGCACATGCCAAGTACTTACAAAAGGGGAACGTTTTGCAAAGATGTGACACAAATTAATATGAAAATAACATGACAACACATTTGAGATAGCTATCCAGTATACAGACAGACCTATATGCTCAAATAAAAATTTAAAAACACAAGCAAATAATGAAAGAACTATGAGAAACTGTCTGAGGAAAAAAAATAATTTCGATAAACACTTTCATGGCCCTTTCTCTACAGGACAACACCACTGTTGCTGAATCCAACAACAAAGTGAGAACTTGCAAAAATATTTCCTACTATCCTAAAAATTCAGAACCCCAAAAACCCTCATCCTTGAACAAGCTCGGATTTACTGAAATTTAAACAAAGGCTTCTCTATGAAAGCCTTAACGTGGCATCAATGTAACAAGCCAAGCTACCTCGCTAATCAACAGAGAGGGTTTGATTTCAATAAGGGTGATAAAAGTTACTCTAACCCTGGCCAGCTACAAGCTCTCAACAGATGATCGTCATTAGGGCTCTATCGGGGTCCCACGTACCCAGGCTGTACAAATGTGTCCTATTAGTACGTGGTCTGGCTGTTTGGCAACTCCGGGCTCAAGACAAATGGCAGCTGCTGCCCTTCAAGGTCTGAAGTCAAGTCCTCTGGGAATCTGAAAGCCCAACTGGAAAAATCAAGGCCTGTTCATTAGAGACTGCTCCAGGGGAAACATGCAAGGCTGCCATTAGAACTATATAAAAGAGCTAATTATTTTTATAAGACTTTTAAAACTATCAAGCACACCCAGTTATAATAAAAAGTATTTACTGCTGGCATTCCATTAAAAAAGACATTGCTTTTTGTCAAAAAATCCACCGGTGACAGTACACGACTGAAGTCTTTGTATGGAAAATTTTAATGAGTCGTCTCAGAGAAAGTTGTGTAAAAATTAACTAGATGAGAGAGCTTCTCAAGTGAAGGGATAACACCACACCCACTAATGTGAGAAAATATCCCAAACACACTCATATCAAAGTAATGAACCTCACATAAAGGTGGGCTGAGACTGTGCATGTGTGATTATCCACTCTTGAAAAATAGAAGGAATTCAAGAAACAAACACGTTCAGCATTGCAAATGTGACTGAAGAGAACAAACAAAATGCTCGTTTAAAATCTGTGCTGCTGAGGAACAACTGAACATGCTGCAGTACTTGTGTATTGATAAATCAACCAGAATGGCACAGGACCCATGTGGGATCAAACATTAAGACTAAGCAGAAAAATGAAAATTAACACCGTTTCAGTATCTTTCCTCTGTTTTATCAAACACTGAAATAAAGATTATAATAACAATACCTACTTTCATAAAATATACTCTGGGGAAAAGTTGGAACATGACTTTTTTTATTATTATTATTATTCATAACCACAAAATTCTTTACTATTTTAACTGTGAAACCAAATCAAAGTTTCTTATACTGAAATATTTTCCCAGCTGCACAGCATGACAAGACTGTATTGAGTTCTAATGTTATAACAGATCACCGCTAGAGAGTACTTATTACAAATCTTTTAAAAGTGCTATATGAAATTCATTAGTGTTCCTTAATCAATTCTTGGACCAACACGCACATTAGCTTCCGACAGCCTAATTCAAAAAAGCAATTACAACCCTAGTCCTCATGTAAAAGGATGACAGAAAGAAGCTATGTTAAACCAGTTTAAAAGAATGAAAATGTAAAGAAAACAGATTAGGAATGATTTATATCAATGCCTAGTGCTGAAGTTAATTACAACTAACCCAATAAAATAGTGCCTTTATTATTGTACAGCAAGTAATAACCTCAGACGCAAAAAACAGAACTCTTTGCTGACTTTTGCATGCTCAATTCCACAGCACACTACATTAAGAATTAAAGAAGTAGTAAATAAGCCACACAGAAACAGCAGGTTTTTAACTAAAAGCAGAAGAGTCCCCTGCTGTTTAACCATGTGGGTTATTCCATGTAAACAGAGCTTCCTATAAACCAGTATTATGTTGTTAGTGGTAAATGCCTAAATCTATAATGAGAGTTTAATTTCAATACTTAAAAGTTAGAGTTCAAGCTTTTATAGATTCTGAAAATAAATTATACACATGTAAAGCTGGAGTTACATACTTAAGTACTAAACTCTTCAGTAAAAATACCACAGAACAAACTGCTTGTCAGACAATGCCTTTTGTGCTATGAGATTGCTCTCAAAGTGACAACTAGCCTTCTCTACAAAGGACACAAATCTATCCTAAAAAAATACACTGTTATGAAGATATACCACATAAAATGTTACAGCATATACGATCTTTAACAATCGGACACAGCCAAAATATCTTGAGATAGGTTGCATTCACCATAATTTATGGCGGCACCAAACATGCTTAAAACAGCAATAAAAGAAAACTTTAACTTAATCCAAAATTCATACAAAATTATAAAAATATCACCGCATAAATAAAATTACATCAGTAATAATTTTCACAGCATAGAAGCAGCATATCTCTCTGATCAAAAGGCATAAACCTAATTTTTGTATCTAGCTTCAAAGAAGTATGAAAAACCGGGGAAAAACTGAATGAGCGAGTGGATCGCTGCTTTCAGGTCCCCAGTTTCTGATGGAGGAAGCAATTTCCCCAGGCAGCTTCTCCCTTTCTCTCTCCCACCAGCAGGCTGTTGCCATGACGCCTCATGAAACAAAATTAGGGGTCAGGTTTGAGTTCATCTAGCAGCAAACCTTCTCCATGGCAGTTTCCTCTCCAGGTTGTTTAACCATCAGCTATTTTCAATGCCAAGATGAAAGACTAGCTTCAGAAAGAATATGAACAGGAATCTTAAAAATTAATTGAGAAATCAAAGTACCAAGCAGTTCTGTAAATAAGCAGCAACGGGAAGTACAAAACTCTTAAGTCAAAGGAGACGAGGCAGAAAAACAGACGTGAGGAAAAGTGACAACGTAAGACGAACAAAGGGAAAAGATCCAAATAATTAAGTTGCAGTGCCAGCATCATTTTCACGAACAAAGGCGAACAAATTGAGGAATAGCAGGAGCATAACTCAGCTGACCCTTGATTTCAGTGCTTTTTTGTTTAACTGTGATTGCAATTTGAGATTTTGTAAAACCACTGAACAGGAAGGAAAATGCCTCTCAAGGTAGACTACAAATTACAAAAACAAGAAAATCACAGCAAACTCAGAGCTGCACAGCAGAACCAGCAGAGCTGGACTGGTCCCACTGATAGCAACATTCATCATCACCATCAAATAGCAGCAACCTCCTTGCTCAATGTTCTTAGCTTCAAATAAATGAATTCAACTAAGAAAGAAATATGACACTGGTTTTGGAACCATAAGCCCCTTTATGTGGTAGGGGGTTGGAACTAAATGGTCTTTAAGGATCCTTCCAACCCAAACCCTTCCAACCCAAACCTTCTAAAATTCCATGATTGCGGTATCACCCTTTTCCCCAAATGTAGCTTGGTTTCTATTTAAGCTCTCATACTGAATGCACAAACACGATGAACAAGATTCTTGCTATCATGGTACCTTTGAGGGAATGAAATTCAAGTGTGTAAACCAATCTCACCTCTTCACTCGTAACACAGGATGTCCAAACCTGTCCCTTGATATTCCCTTAGGCAATCCTATCCTAATGCAGATATTTTCTTAAAAAATTTAGAGAAAATGAAGCTAAATCAATAAAAAAAACCCAAAAAAGGCAGAAAAACTAATCTCTCTCATTACACTCCACTTGCACACTCTGTTCCTTTCTCATCCTACATCTATTGTCTTTACTTGCACTAAAATATATATACACTACATGTTGCAACAAAGGTTGTTATTATCATCTGTCACTATAATAAACACGATTAATAATAATTTTCTGCTCCTTTCACTGCAAATCCTCACCTGCACTCACCAAGCAGATTTACCAAAATAAAAATATCTCCATTATCATGTAGAAATAGAAATAAATGTCTGGAGAACTATTCAAACAGTACTGGAAAATCCAGCTGTTTCTTCTGAATCAAAATTGACTCTGAACTAGGACCTAACACCTAAGAGACCTCAATATCACGATTGCCGCATAATCTCAATTATGAGCTAGTATCACTTAAATTGTCACAAAATGCTCACGGAAAAAATAGTGCATTGCCAACAATCCTTGATGAGACAAATGTTTTCCCAGTTGCAGAAATAGGCAAAAAGCACTGATGCACATAAGTAAGAGTGCAAGTTAGACAGTAATTTGAACAGCACCTCTACACCAAGTTTCTCCGGGTAGAACTTCCAGTAAATACCACAGCTCCCCAAATCCTGAGTTCCCCAAGCAGTTCTGCTTGGAAACAGAGACCCATTATTTGGTTTATTAACACGAACAAAGAAGTTCCCATATTTGTAATTAGTATTAAATCAGCAACAAGCATTGCTGCTCACTGAACTTTCCACAATCTCATACCCCTCCCCTGCACTAACCCTCTTTCCATAGTCTCAAATTAAACAGACTGGCTGTAAAACAGCAGGGCGTCAAATTAAAGCACACTTTATTTTCAGAGGTCTCCACACTTCGCGGCTGACTTCCTGTCAGGAAGAGTTCCATTTCAGTGCAGAGCCCCACCAGCAGGGAGCTCACAGAATTAAGTGCCAGTTGATATTACTTTGTTTTGCATTTACCACCCATGAGAATATTGTTCAAAGATCTAGTTATAAAGTCAGCATGGTATCATCCTCCTGACTAGACTGCCAAGCCACAGGGTGTGCTCTTGCTGCACAAAACTCACCTTAAATGGTGGTGTTTTTTTAAGTCCTAGTGTGCTGGGGAAGCAACAGGATGCCTTTTTTTCTTTAGAAAAGTCTTGCTTCTGTAGTTAAATTATGTTCTCTCAGTTTTGAACATCTGCAGCACTGTATATTAATGGAAATGAAGCTGTTCTTTTCCCCTATCCCACTCCCAAGATTCACATTTACATTAGACAATCCACTTTCCTCCAAAGACATAAAAACATATACATTAATCAAACTCTCAGCAACACAGCTTTAAGGGCTAATAGTTTTAGCTGTAGAGGGTGTTTTCCATTAAACTCACACCAACAACATGTCCTGAATTCCTGACCAAATGCAAGTAATTTTTAACTCATGAAAGAATTTGTCTTCATATGAGCTTTATAATATATGAGAAGTCTACAGATCCACTAAAGATTGTACCTTAAAAAAAAGAAAATCAGGAAGGAAAAAGCCTCTCTTTTGCCACAGAATTCTATTTTAGTAAGAACAATTTAGGAAAGTTCATCTCTTTCCACTCCAGTGCGGCAAACTATTTCAAATAATGGGTTTGTGGTCGGTAACCCTATCTTTTATCCATTTCTCTACCAAAAGCCTGCAAGACATGAATCCTCCAACTGGATTCCTCCAAGAAACAATGCTTCACATCACTCCAAACAAAAATGCCACGGCTTTACTACACCTATCCACTTGTACCTCCCTAGACACTTTCTTAGTCTAATACATATAACCCATCTTGAGGTTTTTTCACACTTCAAAACCATAATTCCTTCCCGGAGAGCAGACGTGTAGCATAAACCAAAAAAATGCTACTTATTGCTCATCTTAAAATCTCACATTGTACATTTCATCTCCAAACTGGAAAATAAGTAAACCCTTAAAGCATCCTCCTAGACTAAATGTTATGGAAAGATATAAGGATATAAAGCAAACACATTTTAACCACTGAGACCACCACTTGCCAGGATACAATTACCAAGTGCTTATTGCATCACCAAGTCAAGAATGGGTCACTTATTATTCATGCAGTATTGGCAAATAATTCTCAGTACGTTCCCACGTATTTTCATGCTTAAGGCAAAAGCAAAGTTATAAATGTCTTTGACTTCTACTACGAAGCAAACTGTCAATATACATCCATTCACTTTATGGCATATTGTTTCTTGCATGAGTCTAATACAATTTTTAAATTGTTTTTAAAATCTAGACATTAATGGACATGGACACAGACATTTTAAATTACCTATCTATAAGCCATAATAAAAGCACCATATTCCTGAAGCCGGCAACTACACCTATGAGAAAAGACAGATTTCAAGCAGATCTTAAGTGTAGTGCAGTTTGAATCTTAGCAATTTTAAGAAGAGGAGTTTGAAAGAAACTCCTATTTAAACATGCTAGGGTGCTCTCCAAGCATTTCCATGGAACTCAACAGGCAATTAAACACACAAACAATTTAGAAAGCAACAGAAAATCAGAGCAGGGATGAAGTTCTAACAGACAGGTTTTACATTATCCTGGGGGTTCGCACAGAATATATTACAATAATCTAATTCTACATACTGCTTAAGTCAAAGAAAAAATATATATATGCAGCTAATTTAAATGTAATTTCAACATACTTGAGTTCAAAGGAAAGGTTTTCCCAGCTGTTTCCATTTATTTCAATCTTATCAGATTTGCACTTCAGACAGTTATCTACCAATCTGATCTTCAGTTTCAGACACTTCAAATGTATAACATAGCTCAATGAAGCAAGCAGCAAAATATCTATAGCACATGTAATCCATTTGTAATTATTCCAAGTACTCTGCTCAGTGACAAATACCAAGCATGAAAACTGTCAATAGATATTTTCAGCACTCAAACTGAAATCCTCAGATTTCAGAGATGGAAAAAAAACTCCCACTCAGGAAGGAAAAAAGTTAACACTATGCATAAACCCCCAGATACATCAGTGTAAGGGGGAACCCTGGTGCTCTAGAGAACAGATTTGGTAACATAACCTTCTGCTTTGTTAGAAGGAAACTTACTGACAAGACAGTAGCTAAAACACAAGCACCAAAGAACCACATTTAAGTAAGGAGTCTGGATTCCACAGCCAGTGCCCACCCACACCTTCCAGGACTTTCATTCACATTCTCCAAAGTTAATCCTACTGACCACTAGCCAAACAGCTCACTGTGTGTATATCAAGTGTCCTGCAATGCAGGAGAATGCAGAAACTCCGTATCACAACAAAAAAAGGAAATGGCAATTGAGGACAAACAGATGAATCACAATGTTGCTTTTATAAATCGAGAGAGCTTAATTTCTTTCAAAACTGGACCCTTCTACATGACTGCAGAATGCCTTTAAGCTCCTGGACTATTAGCTGCTTCGTGAGGCAATGTTGAAACTTTTCAGACAGATTACTTTACCTAGCAATAATAATTGCTACCTGAAACATTAATTGAACTTAAATCTCTTCTGCCCCAGGAGAATACTTTGATAGCATGGCCCTTGGCTACTGTGGGATCTACATTTTCCTCTCCCTGCCTCTGACCACAGTCTCCATCCTGCAATGCTAAACCACTGTAGATTAAAACACTCATTGCAGAAGAAAAAGGAATTTTTGAGGAGAAAAGTTTATAATGTAAAATCTTTTCACTGAAAATACAAGAAGTAGCACTACACATAAAGCTCAACAGACATTTCCCAATTACTTTCCATTCAGTAGTATCCTAAAAAAGATTAGGATATAAATATTCTCTTTTGTTTTCTAGTTACAAGGACCATGTAATATTTGTTACTAAATTACACTGGAAACATCCCTACTGCTACTTGCATAGCAATTGGGATTGCCAAGTATGTTATTAATTGTTAGGATTTACACAGTTTTATTAATGGATCCACTTGGTATGAAGCAGATCTGAGCAGCTTAAGAATCTAAATAATCCACAGTCGAGTAAAATGATCATGAATATTCTCCTTCTCAAAACCACCTCATCTCTACAAAAAGCTAGGCTACCAAATATTTTTCCAATATTCAATACTTCAAAAGAGCAGAAGCAATAAAAATAATTTAGAAAAATTAAAAAGAAGACAAAAGTGCACTACAAAGTTTCTGGCACAATATTTCAAGGAAAGTTAGTAATACAAGGCACAAGGCAAACACCAATAGGCATGACTGATGCAAAATCTTCCTCTCAAATTCTCAGTTAAGACTTTGGTTAAGTATTTTTTGCAATTTTTGCATGTTAAAATCTAAATCACTTTCATTTGTCTGATAAAGTTATGTTTCTAATCATTTTATCATGAAAGCAATCTATCACTGAAGCTTTTTAACTCAAGTTCAGCTGCATTAATCTTTGATACAGAAAAAGATCCTATTGGCAGAAGTTCACACTGTATAAAAAGAAAACCTTTCCACTCCTGGTATCTTCTAAATGGGTTTTAAAAGGAAATTAGAGCACGTATTACAGTTGACAGAAAATCATTTGAAACCTTACAAAATCCCTACAAGATCTACCCTTCATGCCAAAACATATATGTATTTTTGACCACCTATCTAAAGGATTACCAAATTCTTTTTAAGCTTACTTTCAGCTGTTATAACAAAGTGATTAGATGGAAGAACATTACTGTGATTAAAATGTCATCATCTAATACTTGGGGCACATAAAAAGTATTCCAACAGCATTTATTCTCTTCGTACCTAAACCAGGATAATACTAAAGAGTTTTGATGAATCTGTTGAGTTTGGCTGCCATGGTATCACAGTGACATCGGTCTCTAGATAACCTATAGTCAATTCAATTAAAACTTCATAGCAATCACTATAGTTATCCATCACATCAAATTGCACTTAAAAGTAAATTAGAAACCAGTGCAGATCACAGAGCATCAGCATAATGTGCTCTCTCAACCAACTCTGAAAACCTGCCACCTTCTACATCAACTAAAATCTCCAAGCAATTCAAAGGCTTGCCACATTTTAGAACACACTGCAGAAACCCATTCCTGAAGTAATGAACTTGGATCATCGATGCAAAGCTTTTTTTCTGAGCAGAGGATACTCATCAAAGCCTGAAGAAGCCACTGCATTCCACAAACCCTTAAGCAATGGGGTGAATGAGGAAGGAGGCTGTGAAAAATTCCGCTGAAAAAAATTCAACTCCTGTTGCATTTCCTTATGGAAAATAATGGAATCATATGGTTTGTATGGGTACATGGAACATGTTTGCATTGCTCAATTAAGATTCCTTATCAAAGTAAGAGAGATGAGATGACCAAGATGCTGCCCATGCAAGAGATATACACTGACTTCTTTATGAGCACCAGAAACAGCCAGCAAAGGGATTTTGTAGAATATGAAATATCATGCTAAAGAAATACCTGTGGCAAAAACCTACTAATCAGCATCTGCTGTATTATTTAAATGCACATGTCATCCTCCAAAACCTGTCAGAGCTGCATGTGACAAGTTCAACCATGATTATATTTCACTGGGCAGTATGAGGAGGTGCTATCTCTGCACATGAAAAATATTTGGAGTATTAGGGGTTTTGCTTCTTTCTTCCATCTCTCCATGGAAATACTATATCAAGGTCCACTATACATCTAATAGTCATGGTTATGTAGCTGTATTGCAATATATCATATTAGTATTTCCAGAACATAAAATATCTAGCGATTAAATGTATTGAAACATTGGTCTTGGTTTTTACATACACCATCAGCTATCAAGAATGAGCCTTAAGTCCTTTTGAAGAAATGCTGGATAGAGGAAGGAGGAACCAAGAACCAGAATACTTTGAACAAGCACATGGGGTGCATGAGTGGGCAGCGGTGGTAGAGGGGTCATACAAATACAAATCATTGCAGTATTCATTAATTTTCAGTTGTAACCTTTTGAACAGTTTGGGTGGCATTCTATCAATTTTAGAAAATTATCCAAGAGCTGAACAGCATTTGAATCAGTCTAAGTTTATTTTACAGTCTAGAACATTTAGGTTCAGTAGAAAAACACTCTTAAGTAGAAGATGAATCTGAGAAGAGCCACCTAATTAGTTCTCTAACACACACTCCACTGATGATTCAGTTGATTGACTACAGAAAGCAGCATCTTTCAAGTGCCGAAAATTTTGTAAATCCAAAGGCATCAAAGGAAAATTACGGAACCTATCTCACCGGTTTTGTACCTTTTCACCTTGGAGCTTCAAGAATCAGACAAATGCTTCATGCACGTGAACAAGAGAGAAATCTTTCTAATCCCTTCATAAGAGAGGAGGGAAGACCGCAGTTTTTGCTACACAGTAATGTATTTCAAGAAAATGTATGACAAATTAAAGGAAGCACACTAGCATTTATGTTTTATGGATGTGCACTCAATTCATCCATGCCCCTTTGAGATTTAGGCACAGAGAGAGAGCCCTTCTAGAAAAAAATGCTTGCTTCAGGGGTGACATCAGCATCCCCATGCAAAAGTTTTTTCTCAGAACTGCATGTGAGCACCTCCAACATCCTGATGTCACTCATTTAGACGGGAGAACAGAAAGAGAACTTCTCTCTTTCGGCTGGTTTAATTACCCCGACAGGATGCCAGGCCAGACGAGATGGTGCTTCCAGGTTCACTGTACTGTATGCATTTCTGATAAATGGGAAAAGAATAGATGACCTGGCAGAAGGCTCAGACAATAACATGTGATTTACAGGACATGAATGCAGCTACTATAAGATTTATCTGACAGCCCTCTCCGATAGTGGACTGTTGAGTATCCGATGGAATGATTTCTAGTCTGGAAAGTCTGCTACTGAGTAGCCATACACATTATTTATTTATTAGATGTTTTGGGTTGAAACCATTTTTAAATGATGCACTTCACAATGCTCAGCCATAAATTCCGTTTTAAACCCTAGAAGGGAGGTAGTGTTATTGGAATGTGTGTCAGACTGAATTAGGATGAGCAACACAACGCTTTTATAAAGTGGCCTTGAATGCAACGTCGATTCCTTCAAAAATGATATTAATGTCAAATAAGCAGGAACACTTCGCAGTAATATTAAATGAAAGATTCTTTATGTTTTGATAGATTTATAGAAATGTAAGTACACACACAGAGACACGTTTCAAAATGTAGCGTGTCTATCAAAAAACACAACTGTTTTTGTCTTAGAAAAAGCCTTTTGTCTGTGTCTCAAACCACCTGTTTCTCTTTTCACCTTGTGTTAAACAGAAAGCAATATATCAACATGCAAACACAAAAGCATTAAATAAGGGTCTTTTTCCATATGCCTAAATATATGAATTTTAAACGAGAAAAGAAATTAACCAGGTGTCACGAATAGTTTCAGAGAATTGTACCTCTTGATGTTTTAAAAAAATTACTTCACCCATTAAAGAGCTTTATTTTCACAATTTTATGGGAAAAAAAAGGGGGGTATTATTATTCCATTTACCACTTCTGAGGAAGAAAAATATAATTCAGCCACAGATCTAAATGAACATCAGAAAAATGTCAGATGCCTCAGAAAAACAATCCAAGTACTTACATCATATCTACAACGTTTAAAATGAATTTTGAGGTTATCACAAAAAACACCAAAGATTAATCAGAGCAATCTTTCAATTTCATAAAATGATGGCTGACAAATTTGTGAAGTTTTAAATCAAATTTGCAGATACTTACTTCATAACCATGCCACATTATTTATGTGATTAAAAACTGTTTTTTGACCTGATCTTTTGATCTTTGGCACTGCATCCTCTCCATCTCCTCTTAAAAATTAATTAAAATTTTAGCAAAAGGATATCACTTCATTTCCC
Source organism: Hirundo rustica (assembly GCF_015227805.2). Lineage (NCBI taxonomy): Eukaryota > Metazoa > Chordata > Aves > Passeriformes > Hirundinidae > Hirundo > Hirundo rustica. Next base: position 59,277,168 of record NC_053454.1, read on the forward strand.
ACCCTATCTTGCAGGGGGAAAAAAGAAAATAAAAAGAAGGGGGGAAAAAAAGAAAAAATCAATCAAGCTCAACCCCATCTCCTCCCAGTATCTGTAAAATGTCGACTTGAAATTCAATTTCATATCTCTCAAGCTTTCATGTAGCAAAAGACAGTTCACTTCTTAACAAAATAAATCACTTCTGTGATTGCCATGCTGACCTCTTTGAATTAGGAAAATTCAAAGTGAAAAATGCAATTATCACCCCAGAACAATCTGTATACATCTGGAGCTAATTTTAGATTCATTTCTCACATCATTTTTCATATTCTGCCAAAAATTACAGCTGCTATGTAACTTTAAAAAGACTTTGAGGTCTTTGTGACTTTACTGGTTTATTTCTACTACTCCACAAAAAACCACCTCAGCCCATGCAACTTGCACTGCTGAGCAATCACCGTAGCTTCAATTTGATTAGATTAGCATTAAGTGGCATTGTGACACGTATGACAAATAGATGCATTAGAGCACGTCATTTATTCCTTATCCTTTCCACTTCCCAAAACCAAACAAGTGGCGTACAGTACAGAGCACAACACGATTTTAAGAAAGATTAGATTACCTTACCCCCAAAAAATTGGAAAGGTCAAGCACTAATTATTGATGCAAGAAGCATGGATACCAAAACTAATTTTTTTCAATGGTAATACTGAGTTGTCAGACACATATTTAATACCTGGATTAATTTTTACTTGAACACATTCCTGAATGAACAGTAAAATTTGTTATATGGAATTCTCAGCAGCAAAGATTCTTCTATAATTTAAATCAGCTGCAAGTTCATATTCTAGAAGCTGTGAACAATGTCCACTTCCAGTATTGCCATATGTAAAATAACAATCTCTAAATTCCAAAAGTTCCATAAAGAATATTAAATTCCTTGTGGGGTAAAATGATACTGTATTTCCTGAGGAAGATGGAAAACTAGATGAGCAAAGTTCTGGTTACATTCATTAATAATAACTTCACTGGAAAGCATAACTACTCCTCACTAGTTCATTGTAAAATCTATTAGGTGTAATCTCCAGAAGTAATTGTTCTTATTGCACTTTATTGACAATGTAGACTATCGATTTTTCACACCTTCTATGATTCTTTCATTTGTATTCATGAAATGTCTATCAGCACACTCTAAATAAATTTGGCAATATAGGCACTAAAACGAATAAATCGATGTGAAGAAACATTAATTTTGCATTATCCTTATTCGTCAGGCAAGCAAACCAGAGGGGTTGTAAATGAAGGTCAAAGGTTTTGAAATGGGTCAGAACCCTTGACCTCTAGACCAATACCATTCCCATTAAAAAAGGCTATTTTAAAGTTTTAAGTAGGGGAATTTACTACCAGAAAGGTATAATTTTAAGGCACCAAAAGAAAGGCTCAATAAAAACAGTCTTCCATTTAATTACAAAAAAAAACCAAAAAAAAAACAAACAAAAAAAAAAACTCCAAAAAATCCAATTAATACAGCATACACAATTTTAACAAAGTTCCTTAGGCTCTGTCTCTTTTCCAACCACAGGAACAGGCAGTTCTCAAGTCCTTACATACCTAAAATCACTTTGCCTTTAAGAAGGTATAATGTCCCAAACTGCTGACAACTAGGGTTGCTTTCTTAAATTTTTCTCCAATCCTTAGTACTTGTCAAATCAATTAGGAATGACAGGGTTTAAAAAGTATTTATCACTCATTGCATAACCTCTACACAAAAGGAAAAATTCTATTTATCCCAGAGGATTCAGCACGTCAAGATGCAGGAATCAATCTGTTTCTTTAACTTTAATATTTATTGATCCTATCTCATCTTACAAAAATGAGAGCACAGAATTACCATCTTCAAGGTTATGTAAATGCTCAATAGCAAGGTAACAAAAACGCCACTTGAACAGACACAATCACTATGTTGGTTTTTTTAATCAAAAGGCCTTGTACCTTATCTTTTTACCTATTACACATGAACCTAAATTAAAAGTAAAATTTAAAGTAAAATTTTATCTGTAATTTCCATTGTGTTCAAACAGATCAATTTCAGACATTGTTACTTAAACCTCACCTGAGAGCAAAGGAGCATCACCAGCTCCACAACTGAACTGCTAGATTTCATGCACACAAGACCTACAAAAGGAAAAAAAAAAAAAAATACATAAATGCATGCTTATATGGAACCAGCACAAACTATTTTGACAAACAAAAGAAAACTGAAATTTTCATGCCACTTCCAGTTCAATTTCCTACTTTCTCAGCACAAAACAAAAGTACCGTACGTGAGGCGGAAATAATAAATTCCATGCCTTGCATCTAAAAGAAGCAGCTAATAGTAATTCTTACCCCCATTACTCAGTTTCATAAACGTTTGTATGTCAAAATGATCAGAAGTGTGGTTAACATATGTTATATTAATCCACTGTATCTACATTTTGCTATTTCTCGAAGGATTGGGTCATTATATATGCAGAGAGGGAAATGGCTTTATGACCTCTGCTTTCTCCATTGCGCGTTCTCCTTTCAGCCCCCAGCTATCAATCAAGTTTCCATTTTGTTTCATGGCAGCAGACATCCCAAACACTCTTATTAGTACTTTGACCCTTAACCCCATACTAAACCTAAGCAGAAGTGCAAGCAGTAACCTATTATATATTTTCAGTTGTTTACAAACTAATTTGAGTATTATTATTGTATTCACATTTTGTTCTCTGTCAGTCTGTAACTGGAATTTAGAACCAAAAATTGGTTTTCTCCGTTTATTTTTGTCTAGACAGTTCATACACCCCCAGTGATTATCCTGCTTTTTTTTTTGCTCATCCAATTTATGAAATACTCATCTATCCATGCATATAATTATACTACAGCTGAAATACTTTGAACCTGATTTTCTTGTATCTTCAGAGAAAAAAAAAAGTAACTAAAATGGTATATCTTTAGTTCCTTAGAAAATAAAGCTTTGAAAAAAAGTGCTTTTCTGTTTTTTCTTATTGAATGAATAAAATAAACTTGTTCACACAGCAGCTTCCATTAAAACGTTTAACAGCTAAAATGATGCCCACATGCATAAACAAAAGTAGAATCCCATCTTTTTGGGTCTCACAGAAAGCAATTTATACACTTCTTCCTTCCATTTCTTCTTACCTCATATGGAAAGCAAGCTAAACTCCTAACTAAATAACTTTAATTTGTGAAGTTGAATAAAGTCTCAATTTTTGTCTCAATCAGCAGTCTTCAGCGAAACACCTATCAGCATTTGATAGTCTAACTGTGTTTCTGACAATGCTCATATTCAGCACTACAAACAGGATGACTCTACTAATCCAAGAAATGAGTAGTTTCAAAAACATTTTTAAAAGAACTTTAATTCCCTAGGTAGAAACTAAATCTGTTAGTGCAAACACAGCTCATGTGCGAGTGATCAGCTCAAGTAAAGCAACCAGGGGAGTCTATCATGAGTGCACTGGAAGCTGCAACAAGCTCTCCTTGTCACTTCTTGAACAGGACAAAACCTAAAAATTTCACTCTAAAAATCAGTGGACAAAGCAATTTATATGATACAGCCAAATTTTGAGGAAACTGAAAAACTGGTGTTGCACTGCTAAATTCAGTTTTCCAATATGCAATTTTTTTTTTTTTTTTTAATTGAGGACATTAATGTCTGCATTGCAGACATCCTAGCCTCATTTTAAGCAGGGAGAAACCCACCAGTAGAAAGAAAACTTCATCACCTCAATCTCAACCATTTCATGCCAATCTTCCACCAAGAAGATCAAGGATCACTGCAGTGCACAGGAATTCTCATCTTCTCAGATGTCCCAGAGAATTCTCCTCCACACTGACAACTGTATGACCCCCTTCCAGTGAGAAACCAAAAAGCCAGCAGCAGACTCACGCGTGAGAGACAGACCAGAACCCCCTCCACTGGCACAGTTCCCCAAGAACCCTTCCGTTACAACGTCCCAGTAAAGGTGTCACGTCTTTGTACCCAACTCACCCCACTATATACTTTACAAAGTGCTGACCCTGACACCAAAATTTCTCTTAGAGCTCACAAAACACGTTTTGTACACCAGCTTCTATAGGACAAATGGCCAGGAGAGTTGGAAAACAAAGGAAGATAGACACAAGAGGTAGCAGAGATTGCAAAGGTGAGGGGATAGTGACCTCAGAGGGCTAAAGACAGAAGGAAGAGGAGGCAGTGAAATCCACTGGACAGCACTGTTTTGGAAGGCAAGAAGACAGCTTCTAAATAAAGAAAATTTCAGTCTCCAAGGTAAAACAAAGAACACAACCCCCCCCCCTTTTTAAAATGGAAACTTACTTGTACCTTCTATCAGCAACTCCTGCCCATGGCTGCCCAAAAGAGTCCGAGAAAGAAAAGGAGCAAAATCCACAAAAATCTCTCTCAGAAGTGGGGCAGCTTTTTCCAAAGCATGCTCAAGCCTGTCTGTAATACTAGTAGAGAGATACGTGTGATTAGCAATAAAAGAAGGAAGTCACTGAAATTTTGTAAAAAGGAATTTAGAATTTCGACAATGTTTAAGTGAAATACATGTATAAGAAGGAATTAGTTATCCAACACTCAATATTTTCCCAAACCTTCATTAGTTATTGAAAATCAGCAAAAGGACATTCTTAAGTTACGTGGTATCCGAATATCAATCGTAATATCAATAACATGAGCCACAGCACAGCTGTTCAGATCAATTGGAGAAGTTACCTCATATTGGAGGCAGAATCCTCAGGCACTGAAGAAACTGCAGGAACAGATGGCAATTTTGAATTAGATGATCCCCTTCCTACAAGAGAAAGTAATAATAAACAAATTATATAAGAAAACATTCCAGGGATTAAAAAAACAGGCCAGAAACTTGAGTTTGAGCTCGGAGAAACCATGGTTTTCAAGCATTGTGTGAGGACTGGATGAAACCCTTCCACCTCTTTGTACCTCAAGTATTTTATTTGTCCATAGGAGTCCTATTTACTTGCATTCATATTTACCAGGTATGTCATGGCAATTTTTGAAAGTGTTGCTTTAGCAGGGACAGAAAGTAATTTAAGGAACCATTGTAGTTTGTTTTGAAGGAAATCAGACTAAGCTGCAGTGATTCCTTCTGGTTTTATAAGCCAGGATCCTCTCTGAACAAATTTTCTAACATTTAAAACCCTAGAAGAGGATACAAACAACATCGTGTATCTTTAATATCCCTATAGTACACTTATATATATAATAATACTAATATACAGCCAAATGGGAATGGTTTAAAGCTGCCTCTTTTGGTTAGTGGAAGTGTTCAGCTAATTTCAAGTAACTTGCACAGAAAACCCTTAATATTTTTTTCTAAAATTAAAAAAAAAATTGCATCCAAATCATGCAGAAAACAATGAGTGGGTTTTTTCAAGAGTCAGGCTTAAATTTTCACAAAACTGAGACTGACAGAGGCAGCTATGATAAAATTTTCCCTTGCACTGCTGGTGTCATTAGCATGATGGCAGTGGTATAACCTCATTTATGAGTTATTAACTTTGCCACATCAATTATTCAAAGGTTGATAGGGAAGACTGGGTCATTTATGTATCCTACACTTTAAGGAAAAAAAAAAAAAAAAAGCAGTTGTGTTATGTCAAATTGACACTACATGGCTCTCATCAGCACAGGAGGAATCTGTAAATATTAAATTCTGCTGTTCAGTATATAAAGAGAAATACAACCTCCATAGTGCAGTATGGATTGGTATTAGCAATGATGAACAGGGGGCAAGCAAGACAGCCAGAGACTTCACAGATATTTTCTGCCAGGATAGGAATGGTGACTCACAAATCTTACACTGCATTCCAAGCTATAGAGAGGAATGAATCTTAGCAGACAGGTTTCTGTGCATTTCCCAGGAGCATGACTGCTCCCAGTCCATCTGCAATCCTATCTCTTTCCACCCCGAGACCCTGTCCTATTCTCTTTTCTCTCACCTTGCCAGTTGCAGATTTTTATGCTGCTGGAAAGGAGGGGAGGAGGGAAAAAAAAAAAAAAAAAAAGCCAGAAATAAGAGAGTTTAATCATTTTCATTTTAGTTCTCACATCTAACTCAGCAAAGACATGACCCTTCTTGGAACTGTAGCTATAGAAAAAATTCTGATGGTCCCACCCACAATGGCGTTTGTTAATTCAGTTAAATGCAGCCTGTCTGGAAATCAGCTGCTGAGATCTTGAATCTATCTACCAAAATGTGTCAATTGCAACTTTTCAAAGACTTTGCTACTTGACTGAAGTGAAATGAAGATTTGGAAAGAGATGGCCAAGACAGATCTCTGAGATAGTGAATTTATTTCTCCTGTCCAATTTCAAACATCTTCTCCAAAACTCTGGCACAGAAAGCTTCCTCCAAGGAATATCAACGGTTTCTGATGGGTGAGGGTTTTTTCGGTTTTCTATCCAGAGATGGTGGTTTTCTCCAATCTAGTTTCAAAGGCAGCACAGAAACTAATAAAATAAACTAGAATATCATAACCATGAAACATTTTGCTCTCATTTCTTTTTCTTTCTTCAGATATAGGAGATATCTTTTTGACTGTGATTCATTTGTGCTTTTCATAAATTCAACTTGAAGCTCTTATGTTGACTGCTGTATGGGTATGATAGAACCAGAAGGAAAGTGAGTGGCACATACAGAATGAAGGATAAGAAAGTGGTGAAAAAAGTTCCAGCTGAAAGCAAAGTGAAAAGTGAACCTTCTGGGTACTGTATCCTAAATAGTTTATCTAATAAAGACTAATAAAATGTATACTCCTATAAGTTTCAATGGTGATGGCAAGATTCTATAAATGCTCTCAATATCTTCACGGATATAATTAATTTTTTTTTCAACAGCTGGTTTTCTGTGGTGAGACCACCGAAAAGTATTTTGGGTATTCCCAACAGAAAAGCTGTCAAATGATGTGCCAAAAATCAGAACACAGCCTCCTGCACAGAAAAACAAAGCCCACATAAGGCAACAAAGCCACATGATTCAGTGGTTTGACAGATACTTAATAGCTACAATATTTTTTTTTCCTAATTAAGACTTTAAAACTACATTTATAATGAAGACTTTAAAACTACAGTCATTTGAGGAACTTTATATTTAAATAATTTGACTAGAATACCCATCTTTCTCCCTAAAGCCCAACATCCCTATTCTCACTTACCGAGTCCCTCTAACTTAAAAATACTCTGAAGTCCACGTGTCCAGAAGTGGATTTACAGACACACACTGCCCATAAAGGGAAATCAGCACACTGATCTGGGTAATCCAACATAGTACCAAAGTGAAATGGCACACAGAGCCTTCAAAATAAGAAAGTCCTCTCAACACACAAGTTGTGGAAGCAGCATGTCTTGATACAGAAATGCTCACACGCTTTTTGCCACATCTAAAATCTGTCACCAGTAATCCACTACTCATTGGGCATGGTTGTATAGTCAATAATATATACAACTAAATTCCTACGCTATTAAAGCAAAGATCAGGATAAAATAAGACTTAACAGTGAAGCATAGCAGCATGAGTTTTTAAATTTAACGGGATGAAAATAATTCTGTGCAGCATTTGGGCCATCAGCAAAATGACTGCAGGTAAAATTAGGGAGAAAATAAAGTCAAGGGAAACATCTGCAAGGACAATGAGACGGCATAATAGACATCACAAGGCTAATAAAGAAACATAGTCTAGGGTAACTTGACTTTTTTGCTGTTTGTTTTATTTTGTTGGGATGGGCTGGGGCTTTTTTGGCTTTCCATTTTTTTCAACAAAACTGGTAAAAGTATTTTGAGTGGGAGGTAAAGGAAATTGCTGACAACACAAGACACGATTATTTTTTCTTCTAGAAATAAAGAAAACTGCACAAAACAGATTAAGTATAAATTTAAAACTCTATGAAATTTTAAGTAAGAACCAACTTTCAAAAATAGACATAACAGAAAAAGCACTGATAATTTGAGTTTAACAAAGCATAAGGCAGGCATCTATATAAAGTGATACTCTTTTTGAAGATTACATAAGGATATTTATGGTCTGAATTTCTTCATGCTTATCAACACCTAAAACCACATTCCAAACTCAGATATATTTCACTAAAAGGGGTGAATCTCTAGATTTATCCCAGCTGAGAATTTCAGGGTTCTTTCAATGGGATTAGGCATAGTGATCTTTGCACGCAGATTTTGTTTTGTGAAAGTACATTCTTTACTTTATTTAACTCAGCGGTAGCTTTTTATTACACTTTTTTTCCGCTTTTAGTGAAAAAGATGAAAATACTTCAGTAGCATATTTTCATCCACAACACACATGTGGGTAAGTGCAGTAGCTACTTCAAACATGTGGAACTAAACAGACTTATCTCTTCCTTATCCTTTCACTGATAAACTGGCTCCTTCAAACTGACAGTTTTACAGACATTTGCAAGAACATAAAAGAAAATGCAAATAGATCATCTGTCTAGCACCCTTACAGTGAAACCTTATTGTTTATTCAAGGTCCCCAAGGGTCTAAACAAATAGTGTCTCGAGCAATAAAATATTGTTAAAAAAGATGTGCAAGATCCTCATGCTTTTGCATGTACACTTACAAAGCGCACTTGGCAATGCACAAGCAGTACACGATAATTTATTTTGTGAGGAGGTGGAGGTGAGGTATTAAAAAAAAAAAAAAAAAAAAAAACAACAGGGTTGCATTAAATAACCATACCTCTTAATTTTGTACAACAGACCCACCCTACATAAATGCACCAGTGCCCTTGGTGGAAGAGGTACCTAGTAAAATAATGAGCTCATTCAAATATACACTTCCGGGGCTGGAAGTGCACAATGCAAGACTACAATGAAAGGTTTTACAAGCTAATATAAGGGAGCTGTTACATAAACACATCTGTAGGCTAAACCAAAACAGATTTCATGAAACAATGGTGAAAACTTCTTTTAAGAGAAGTGGCTTTAAAACAGCTTTTATACTGACACAGTATGAAGCCATTTCTACTGCATATCATCAGAATCTGAGATTTTTTTAAAGTGTCATTCTGCTTTGATAACCAGCCTTCAACTATTGTCACCATTAACTTGGAATTCTCTTTGAAATAATTACTATAATCCAGTGAATTGCTTGAACAACCTCTGCACTGATGGTAACTCACTTCATGATCATTTTTCTTACTTTAGCTTGTCTCCTGCTAATTTATTTTATTGCATGACTTCAAGTTCATTTTCACCTATGTATAAAAATCAATGAATACCATTCATCTTTGCAAAACAAGCCAACTGTCGCAGAAAATTTGCATTTTCTATGTATTAGACTGGAATTCAGGAGTCACAACTCCGTTTTTATCTGCTGTTATTGCTTATCCTCGTGTTTCTTCCAAGCATTCACTTCTTTTTTCATCTCACCCTTTGACATGTCCTTGTTTACAACTTCACAGTTTGGGGAACAGCTCACCCAGAAAAGGAAAAATCCTGTAACTAACTCTGTGTGGCTCAGAGGCAAAACAAGTGAAACTCAAAGAACTTCAAGTCGGAAGGGGAGAGGCAAGCAACAGAAACAGAATGGAACTTCTCAGTGTTTTTCTACATTCAGAACGTCAGAAAGGACAAAAGACAATTCACTCCTGCTTCCCTCAGCCTTTTCATACCCCCCTTCATAAAAATTGTATTTGAACAACCATTTGGAAACCGAATAGTGAAAGCCTCGAGATTGCATTCTTTGGAGTGAAACACTAATAAAACACATGTGAAATCAGTCAAGTACATAAACAGAGAAACTCAGAGCATTAGAGAAAACAGTGGGAGTGCAAACTGCAAAACATTTTAAAAAAATTCTCACCACTTCAGAACATTGTGACTGTAATGGAAACATTTAAAAGGAAAACTAACTGACAAACAAAAATACAGACACCCCACTGGCATGCTCACTACAGCTCAGGCAGCTCTGCCAAGTCCTGCCTGTCCAAATATTAGTCTTGTCCTAGCAGTAGCCCTTCCTGAACACAGCATGTGTAAAACCTCTGCGTCACATCGCACATTCAGCCTCTGAGAGACAACCCAGGGAAGAAACAGCTCCAGTGAATTCACCCTTCTTACATTACTGCTTAGCAAATATGCTCTTTTGTTCAATGCCACCCTCGGCAGTAGGCATTGAACGGTAGCTCAAGATGGGCCACCAGGTTTATCTCCTCCCCTCATTTCCAAGATGACAGCAAACCAATAACCCAACTACCAGCCACAGCAGAAACAGACTGATGGGAAAGTTCAGATCACAGGGGGCACGTTTGTATTCAGGAAAGGCTTTCTGTATTATGCAATATTCTGCAGATTGAATGAGTAAAGGTGAACAAACTTCCACAAAAGCCGTGTCTGAGGCCAAAACATGTTTCCACTTTTTTAATGTCACAATCTGTGATATGGGAGCATCTTTAAGCCTCAAATATCTGAGATGTTCACAACCCTTGATCTACAGGCAAGATGCAAACTGCAGGAAAAATTATTGGGATGGAGCCTGATGAATTCTGAGCAAACACAAATGGTAATGGAGACATCTGGAACCACAAAGAGTAATATTTCAACACAAATCCTATGTCAGCCAAGCAATTCTGACATCACATCTACAGGCTGATCACATACCATATAACACTAATTCCCAAACTGAGTGTTTGTACACATTACTATTAGAACACTATCACCTACTATTTAATCTTATTTCAATGTTTGCATACCACTTTCAGCCCTGTTTTGGACTAAATCTGCTCCAGTCTTCATCATAAAGCATTAGGTGTTTACATATTTTACATACTATATATTATATATATTAAAAGTAATTATATATAATTACATTATGCATGTTATCATTTTTTAAATGTATCAAACAAATGTATATAAAACTCACTTTAAAAAATACCATCTGAGATGTGGTTTTTAATGTAGGAATTATGTTTAACAGCCTTCACACCAAACATGACATATCCCCAAATTTATATTCACTACAAAAGCCCCTAATCTCAGCACTTTTTTTTTTTTTAAAGTTTAATTTATTTCATAATTAAAAAAGTAAACAGACTTATACTGAGTGTTAGCTGGAAAAATGAGAACAATGCATTGATTCTCTGCTGCACGAAAATAAAAACTAGTGAAAGAATATGTGATTTAATCTCAGAGGAAAATTACATTAATTATATTTTGATTTTATAGGAAGCTTATTTATTGCTACTTCCATCCTCTAATAAAAAACAAATTAAGGCCTTATAGATAACTTGATTTCAAACTTAAATGTGTGCAATTTACATGAGCAACACTGGATGCAAACCACTCCAAATTCTGCAAGATTTTTGTTTCCATGCCATTATTTCACAGAGGGGAAAAAGGAACAGTCTCATGTTTTAATCTGTTTAAAGCATGATTTCATTTATCCCTTTACTTTTTCTTTTAATTAATTATATTGCCAGTCTAAACATGTCTATTTTTAATCCTGATTAGTTTCTTTTTATGCATATCAGTTCAGATTACACGTCCAATTTTTGCCAAAACTTCCAGACATGATGGAAGTTACAAACTACATTAGTATTGTTTATTGTCTGGATTTCTCATACATTCTATGGGCACAGGAGCACTGATTTTTTTCTGCTTTACATTCCTAAAAGACTGACTAAATCTGAAAATCAATGTTCAACTGTTTTCTTTTTATTATAAGCAAGTGAATACCTACTAAGGAAACCGTAATAATTAAGCCCACAACTAAGCCAGGTAAATAAGTCAAAAGTTAACAAATTAGCAATTATTTTAAACTATTTCAACGCAGGTGAAGTTTCTACTATTTTTAAAACAAGATTAGCTCTTGGAGTCAATCCTCCCCAAAGAATTTTGACATTTCAAAATACAGCTAATTCCGTACTTCAAATATTACTCCTACACTAATAAAGTGCTACCTCCTGCAGTTTTGGTGGCAAAAGGGATTCTCCCTCTCACAAAGAGTTAAGAGCACATTATATTTCAATAGCTCTTCTTTTCCTTTGGAATGACACGAGCAAAACCTTTTAAATTTTCCTCCAGAAATGGAATGGGCAGTTGAAGATGGGAACAAATACCTCCCAGACACACGAGTGAGAGAGGACACGGTAACAGACCACATTTTTTCTCCCCAGTCCTTGCAGTTTGGACGTAAGTTCATAAAACCAGGAAGCACGAAAGTCAAACATTGAAAAAAAAAAACCACCAATAATCAGGCGTAGCTTGAGATTTCCTTGATTAAGATCCGAATCACTTCTAAGTCTTGAAGTCAAACTTCATGGGCACAAAGATCCTACACAGCCTTGTGATTCAGACATGGCTAAGTAGAAAAGCATGCCTTTGACACAGCACTTAAGGTTAAACATCATTTATCTCACACAGAACAACCGGAGAGACCAAGGGTTCAAAGGAACACTTGCTTATAAACAACCTACTCAATTTTGTCCCCACTGAAAAAACTGTCCAAAGCAATTAGTTTAGCATCAACACTGAATTTGACCTCAGGTTATTGGAAACACTTGGATATAATTTCCAGTTCTACTTAGTACTAACACATATACTCTTGCTCAAACACCCCAGAATTTATAAATAAGCTTACACTTTACATTATTAATCTGTAATAAAAAATACTCTTTAGAATACACCATATTTATACTAAGTACATGTTAATATGGCATGATTGCTCTATTGAAGAAGTGACAATCTTGAAATTAAGATTAAATGTTGCTCAGACATTTGCATTTGATACAAAATTGGGGTTTTTTTGATAATACAGTACTACTTTTGTAATTTCTTCTTTATATTATCGGCATTCAGAGTGAATGATGATGTAGAGAGAAGCAACAGAAGGAGTGTTGGTATTCAGGTTGTTTAATTTAACCCTTACTTACCAGGAGATTCTCCTGACAAATCTGGGGCCTGGGCTGAATCTACAGAAGAAACCACACTGACAGCATTTGCAGGAGCACCAATAGCAGCTGCAGAAGAAGAAATGCTTGATTTCTTTGTTGGTACAACAACACTCCTAGGTGAAGACAAAAAGTCAGTAAAAGTTAGTATATCATACTGTATGTGAATGCCCACACTACTGTGATCCCTTTTCATACATCTAGCACTTCCACGTCCTGCAAAAGCCCCTTTGCTTCCCTACTTTCTTTCTCGATCATCTTCTGCAGGCCACCTTAACCTAAGGACACTTCCCTTGTTGATGGTAGGCTCTTTTAAGCTACACTTTAATATCTCATCCACTTCCACAGAACCCTTGACTAAAAGCACAAAGTTAGCAGATCACCAGGAAAAATGTTCCACAAGGAGGCTTTTCTTTACACTTTAACTTTTCCCAAGATTCGCTTTTAAACTTCAGGCAGCTATTTACAAAAGATACTGCAGTATTCAACTTCAAGGTGAATTACCAATGCTGAAGGATGCATTGATAGTCTTTTACTCCAGGTATTCTAATGCAGAACAGGAGACCGATGGAAAAAGGATATATCATAGCTAAAAGCATCTTAAGACATCTGCATGCACATACAAACGTTCACACATCTCAAAAACACGGCTAAGGCATGAATTTAAGTCTATCTTGCCAATCAAGTTTTATTTATATAACGAATCAAAACATTCCTTGGGGTTAAGAGAGAACCTCCATCTTTTATACAAGCTAAATGTCAGGCCTTATAGTCAGCATTAAAGACTACATCACAGGAAAAGATGCAAAGTGACAAGTTAGGCACGGAAATTTATCTGACATGTTACAAAGACACGTATTTATGCTATACCAATTTCAATTAAATTGTAGTACTTCATTCCAAATACCTAAAAGGCCTTGTTAAGCATACGTTAAAGGCACTTTTAATTGCAAGTTAGCTCCATAAACATGCAAAACCCCAGCTAATGAGGTAAAGAGTACGGCTGATATATAATGTACTCCCACTGCAGCGCTTACTTTTAATTACCTGGTGTTAACCATAAGCCGAAAATCTTCAACATTCAATTTATTTAATCACATCTTTTGTTGACAGTAATACAACTACACACTGAAAGTATTCCCTTAATAGCTTTAAAATATTCATTTTCTAAATAAAGTAACTCAGAAACTTGACCTAAATTCAGGTGTGAGAACAACCAAAGAAGTTCTCTCAAATATTTCTAGAAGAGTCCTTGCTGGAATGGGGAAAGGAGGACTGTATTTGACTCCCCTCCTCAGTCACAGGATGTCAAAGGATGTCACAGAAGCTAGACCATGTTACTGATTAAATCAGCCCTCCTCAATGGCCAGAGTAGGCAGGCACCATACTTGGAGGCAGTACATGTCACCATGTCACATCATTATAAGGGTGACTGCTAATGTTAACTAGTCACTAAAAAAATAGAAGCAACAACACCTGAGCCCCAAGTCAAGATATTGTGCCTAAACCATGAATTTTGCTCATATGTGCATGTCTGTTTCCCTGAAAAACGAACAATGGGCTAAGAAATAAATCACATATTTAGAGCATTTTTTAAATTATTGTCACGTTGCCAATTAATTTTGTACCACCCAGGTATAAGAAGGGGATCTCTCAAGATTCTGTGACATTGACTGCCTTGAAATTGTTCCTACTATGCTATAACACACATTCAAACACCTGGAAGGGGTTAGGAAATGCATACAAGTTTACAGAATACAAATGCACCCACACACAGTAAACTTTGGGACATTTCTCCAACCTTCACAATTCAGCACTGAAACCCAGTCATTTTACTGTATAGATATCCAACTCAAGAAGTACTAATCAATAATATTAAACCCAAAACTGTATAACTTCTCATTATAAATATCTCTCTATTCAGGTGGACTCCATTAGATCTCTGTGCATGATCTGGAAAAAATTCTTTGCACACCCACCAAGTTACAGAAATACAGAAATAATCATCCATTTGCTGCTAACTAATACAGACACAATTATATTGGATATGATAGACTGGATTTGGGAGAATGTTTAGTGACAAATTTCAGTGCACATACACATGGAAGTTGTGCACACATAGGTTGTGCCTGTTCAAACTTACATGAATCATGTAAATAATTTTAAATTGGAAAACATCGAATTACCATAAGAGTAAAAACAAGTCCTTTAGAGAAGCTTTCTGTTTCCAGGGCTAACATTGACTCAGAACTTCCTCAAAACATCAAATCAGGATAAGTGTGTTCTGTGAATGCCTATGAATGTTTTGATTTTATTCTCTGACTCTACTAAGGGCCCCAGGAACTACAAAACAGGTGGCACTTAAGTCATAAAGAACACGCCAGAACCACACCTTAAAAAACCAAAATACATACATGGCAGAATTTTGACCTAATTTAATATTAGAAAATACTTATTTCAGATGAAAATCAAGAAGTGAACATGCTGGGAGGATCAAGAAGAGGTTCTACAAGAGGAGTAAGCTTTAGCACTACTAAAAGCAGCTCCTCACAGGGCAAGTGACAGCTCTGGAGCTGCACAGGAGCAAGGGCGGCTGTGTGCGGACAGAACTGTTACCTTAACAGTGCTCATCTGCAGCCAGCAACGAGGGCAGGCAAAAGGAATCCCAGCTCCAACAGCCTTCTGGCACAACACTATAGATTATCATCCCTTCCTGTAAACTCCTATTGACCTTCAGTGTGCTTAAGTGGAGCTGCACTGAGGGAGTAGTTTCAGCAAGTTGTCAGACACTCCAGCTACTCAAGGAGAGGTGCATTCAAGCAAAGGAATTAAGACTTTGTTGGGTTTTTCCCCCTGGGGTGCAACAGACAGCAGTAAATGACCAGAACAGTCCTTTCTGCCTTTTCAGATATTTTCTCTACCACCTCACCTTCAAATCTGTACAGGTTTGGGAATACACGTATAGCTGCTACTCCAACCTGCAGTAACTTACTTTCAAACAAGCATATAAAAAAAGGAACTATATTCTAACACTCATTCCAGCATAATTTTCAGCATCTAGCAATGGCAATCACTACAAGGAAGATACTCAGATTACCAGCACCAGAAATCTGGCACTTACTCTATTCACAGCTGCAAAGGAGAGCTGCTGCCTTTTTTTTTTTTTTTAAATTACCCAACATCATTTTCAGACTTTGAAATACAAGAGAACATGCTACCTTATCAACAGGACACAGGGAAGTGCCTGAATATTCCAGAGTCACCACACACCTCAAAAGAGAGTAATCAACTCCCACAAACTTTTCTGGGAAATCCACATTGTTTACTGTATCCCACTGAAACAGAAGCTCTAGCTTTTAGCTAAAGAATAAGACTTCAACAAATCTACTTCATAAATTCAACAACAATAAGGTTCTGTTGGGCTTTGGACCCTTGAAAGAAAAGAGAAGCTTTGAGCATCTCGCTGTAGAGTTCAGACTACTTCTGAACAGAATTTATTTTAGATAGTGATCTGGAACAGTCAACTGAAATTACTGCTATTTTTGAGCCAAAATAAAATAAAAAGTATTTCTGGTGAGGAAAGAAGGTCCCTTCCAAGAGCTGTGTCAATCTGATGCACATCACCAGAAGAAGTGCTGGATATTGTTTAAAAGCACAATGCAAGAAAACCCCAAATTGTGAATTCTCCTGGTCTTCTGGTCAGTTGCCACAGCCTCCTGATGCAAAAAAATCCTTAAAGTAGCTCGAGAACCACAAATCAAAACACCCAAGTATCCTGACATACTGACTTTCTAGCTGTGCACTGCTGCAGTATTGGTAATGTCACATTAATTGCCATGGATGTCTTCACTTTCAACAGGGCAACCAACCAATGTTACAGCTGCAGGATTTGCTCTAGGAGTTTCCACTTCTAGGCCTTCTTCAAAGGTATGAAAGTACAGCTCAGCAATCATGTACAGATATTCATATTTACCACATACTGGAATAGCAAAGTAAGATTTTTGAAGCATTGACATGGGTCATGTTTATTTACATTCTGAAATTCCTACATTTTTCCTTCCTTGGGTAGTAAAATATTTTCTTTGACTATTTAGGTGGAATTGCAAATGCGTTCCAAAGAAATATTTTTCCATTAGCTACCAATGTTCCTTTGTGTTCTTCTTTTGAAAGATTATTTAAATGCTAATGTAAGAAAAATGAACGTAACTGGCATAAAGAATGCGAGACAGTGGGAAATTGAGTTTAAATATTGTAGCAAATAAACTACGTAGAAAACATGAAGTGCTCAGCACATTATTAAATCAAGTAAATTTGTCAGAACTGTCTTAAAAATTAATGTGCTTTCAACTCCCCTTAAATAATAGGGCACTTGCTTCTAAAGAGTACACAGATAAGACAGTCCTTTTTCTGCAGCTAAACTGATAAGTGTTTTCTGAAAAAGTTAAGTATTGCTACACATATGAATAAAATATTCATCAACAAGCTGCTTTATATTTCCTCAGATCTACAAAAATAATATATTTTACAAGTCATCTCTAATCATGCATTAATTTTATCAGAATACCTACATTAAGCAACCTCACACAGGGGCAGAGATGCATCACACGGAAAGAAAGCATCAATACATTTTACTCCTTAACATTCACGTCAATTAAATTATATTTCTGGGTTAAATGTGTATATTAAAACATCCATTATATTAAGTTTCAGCTACAGGATAAATAAAATTTTAGATCTGCACAAAAAATATGCTTAAGGTCTCTTTCAAGGAGACCACAAGCACCATGGTAAGAACAACACTTTAGCTGCCTCGTTTACATGACTATATTGGATGTTTGCCTGTTTTCGTTTAAAATCAAATATTTAAGGTTTAAAATAAGAATTTACAGCAGGGGAACTGATAAACATAGGCCAGGCATAGTGAAACCAGCCACCATAAATACATCTTAGCCAGAAGGTCAGTGTGTTATTAGTCCCAATTATGCTGAAGTGTAAGAAGTCTTCGTGTTGCAGACAATTATTCACTGCTGAATGAGCACAGACCACTGAGCTGAACAGTGACTTCCATCACAGACAAAGGCTTACGCAATAATGATCTATTCTGCCAAATTCCATAAGGATTTACTTATTGAACCCTTCCCTGGTTTCAGTTCACTGATTCTTCTGTTTCACTATAAAGACAGAAAATATCTACATCTCCTAAAATTTTAGCGCTTTCCCAAGTATTTACTTTTCATTAAGTTGGCAAGTCCCCGTTTCATTTTAAATATATTTCAAGTTACAAATTTTCCTTGGGTGCAAGTCAAATATTCCTAATATAACATGAGGCAGCCCAAACTGATGACCTCACAGTAATTTAAAAATACTTACACAAGCTCTGATTCCTCTTGACATACAGGAATTTATACAGATTTAATTTATTTATTTTTTTCTCAGCACTGAAAAGCAATGCAGGTGACAGTTTGTCTGTACCCCAACAGGATAATGGTTTTAACCTAAAACCAAAAGAAAATAGCCTTGTTCCAGGCTACCAAAACGATGGCCACTGAAAGAATCTCGTGCAAGGAGCAAAAGACCAACAAAGAGGATCAGAGACTTATTTTTACCTCTATTTTGTGAGCCAGGAAAGCAGCCTGCCATGTCAGTGGGCTCTGCTGTCTGTGGATAATACCCATTCTCTTATGTCTCCCTTGAAATATCCAAGGAGAAAGGAAGAATAAGAGACTCTCAAAACCATGAGAGATCAGAGGATACGGGGAGGGGAAGAGAAGATATGATAGAAAGAGTACAATCAATTTTGCAAGAGAACTTTAAAATCAGCTTGGCAGGGAGAAAACTTCAAATGGTTTGCCTCTTTGGTCCCTGCAGAATGCAAATTGCTGGTGTGCTGAAAGAGCTGAGCTTTCCATCACAGCGCACGTGCCTTTATCTAAAGATTCCCCATTCTCATATTCTGTCTCTACCTACACCTGGCAGATTTAATCTTGTTAACAAACAGTTTATTCCTGTTGCATATGAAGCCCAAATCAATGAAGTCTAAGATGTATCCCTTCTGTATAAAAAGGGACTTGGGTGAAATTTAACTGAAATTACCACAATCAACCACTACAGAGGCATATGCACACCACTGACTGACAAATGAGTAAACACAGGCTGAGCCAAACGAAGCAGCTTACAGACGATGCTCCAAAAAGATAAACAAGCTTATTAACATATCTGTTCTGCAAGTTACAGCACAGCTGCAGATTTAAGCTCCATGCTACAAGATTATGATTTAAGAGCCTATATTCCTCTGAACCCTCAGCACCAGCTTCCCCTAATGACATGGTTATTGAATGTTTCCACAAAGAGCAGCAGAAGCCGGGAGACACCGAGGCTTCATTTTAAAGCGCACAGTAAAAATGGCAAGCGATAGGTTATGGGTTTTATTAGACTAACAGAAGAGAAATGTCATCTCTCTTTTTATCCCAAGCTTTGGTTATTTTTATTTCCATTTTATTTGAATTTGCTTGCATTAGTCCCCTCCTCTTTTCCTACATGATTACTACTAAATAAGAAAACTGCTGGTTTAGGAAGCACTGAAATCGGAACATTAATTCATATCCCTGTGGAACTTGGGAAAAAGCCAACGCAAGTCTTGAACTTCATCATGATAAACCCCTGGCACCCACTAATCACAAGATTGTATCTTCCCATAAGATAAGGGGTGGATTTTTGGCATGGGAATGAACACATACACCTAGCTGTTTGCAAAGGCTCGCAACCTGGCAGCCTTTCAGTAAGGTTTCACTCACATAGCTGTTACTGTATACTCTCCAGCTATGGCTGGGAAGTTGATAATCCTTAAGATATGAGGAGAGTTTTGATTTCTGACACAGCATTCCTGAGATAAATGCAGGATCAGAGAGATGCTTTGAAATTCCCAGAGATACCCCACTGGTAAACTGCTACATGGGAACAACTTTTAACAAAGCGCCTTTAAAAAGAAAAAGGGGGGAAAAAATAGCTCTCACAGAATTTGTGTTTGCCATCAAACAATATATTAAATGTAAACCAGAAACAGAAGAGAGCATCCCTAAATTTGTTTTCTCAAATAAATAATTTCACAACGTAACTTAGTATTTTTGAGATGAGACCTATTATTTCCAGCTCTACTCCAGTTTTTTTTTATAAGAAGTGTGAAGTTTTTTTTATCCCTGGCACAATTCCTTCCTTCTGTGGTAACTAGGTGTCATTTCAGAGCATAAACTTGTATTTTAAGCAGTCTCACTACATAAAGATACAGTCACCTTCAAGTGGCCGTGAAACTTGCCTATTTAACTCCTAATGTTTCACACACAGTTCTCTCGTTCTAACTTTAGGTAGTCAGCAACATGCCTTATCATATATTAACATTTTTACCATAGAGTGTGCCACTACCAGATCATAACTGATTAGCAGTAAGACTTTTATATCATTAAGTACACTTTTACAGACAGACACACAAAAGCAAGGAGATGGAAAATTAGTCCACCTAGGTGCAGAGAGCCATGGACATGCTGAGGTCACATGAAACTGCTGAAGGACCAAGTATTTTATACTACTTCATGATTTTTTCCTTGTATATTTAGCCCCACTCACTGAACACAAAAACCTTGGAGAGTAATGCCCACGAGTTATCACTGTGGCGCAGTCCAGAACAGCTACATGCACCCTACAACAATCTGCTCTTCCATTCAGAAGCACAGAGCTGCTTCAATCCATGCACGCTCTTTATTCCTCTGTACATAGATTCTTTCATCAGACCAGCTTGCTTTGAGTAGCAAGGCAGTAATAAGGCCTCAGGGTTAAGTGAAAGAATGTTAAGAGTTGTTAAACAAATGGCTGGCACTTTGGAAGTGGAAACAGAACAGCGTCCATAAGGCAGCGGAAAACTAAAAGGGCTGAACAGCAAGTAATTCAACTTTTTAGTAACTCACTTTATAAAACACACCACAGCTTAAGGGGGTTTTTTGGTTATTTTTTGAGTGACTTTGTAACTATACAGGAAAAAGAACACAGAACTGCAAGTGACAGAAGGAGTCCTATTAATGCCCAGTGTTTCATTAGTGTACACGTTATCAAATTAAATTGTACAGCTTCCTCTGATAAGGTTTTGTAGGTGTAATCTACCTATGTCAGCCATCAGGGCTGCAAGTGCCCAATTACTTCCGGTCTAGTTAACCTCCTGTACAGCAATTCAACCACCACAAACCTTTGGTGTCGACAATAGCTAAAAAATAATTCATAAATGCAATAGTCACTTCTGTACCAGATCTCCAGACAAATGTTATTTGTGTGGCTGAAACCGTGCGGCAATGAATACTATACTTTTTCATGAGAAATAAAGCACTACTCACAGTCAAAAAATTATGTTACTTGACATCAACTGCCCACCACTTGCAGGAAAGAGCAACGAAAGGCCTCGAAGGGGAAATGCCAAAAGCACTTGGGCAGCAGTGGAGAGAGAAGCTTGGCAAGTTCTAACTCAGTGTCCCCCTTCTACCAACTTCCCCCTCTGTCTCCATCCTCCTCCTGCTCCCAGAACAAATCCTCCTGTTCAGCATCATGAGGAGAACACAGTATTTACTCTGAGACAAGAGCAGGGGGCCAAAGGCTGGCACACCCCATCTGCGTCTCATCCGGCCAGACAGCACTGTCTCTTCCCCCGGCAGTGACAGGGCAGCGTGAGCGGAGCAGGCAGGCTGTGACAGCTGCCCCACACCCCTGGCACCACTGCACTCCTCTCGTGGGGCAGCTGGGATTTTGAACAAGGCAGCCACAGACCGCAAGGACAGCGGAGCCAGAGGAAGCTCGGGAATCAGCAGAGGATCAGATACTGGTACGGTAACAAGGGATCCCCGTGCACCAGACTGACTGCAGGATTTCTGCAAATAACCAAGGCAGGAATGCAAGCGTTACAGGATTCTTCCTTTTCCTGTTTTCTTTGCAGCTGTCAGGAATCCTGAAGAGGTAAAAGGCACTAAATCTAATAAAAGACAGTTTGGTTTACTGTGCCTGGGAAAAGAGAAGGTGCTAATGAGACTGAGACACAAGGGACACCAAAATTATTATCAGGAAAGAGTAACTTCATCCTAGAAGGAGAAGAGCAGGAATTCTCCTTTTTGAATTCACTACAGCATTTGAGTATCAAGAAATGTACTAAAAAAAAGATGTTACAACAAAGCAAATCTAACAGCTGAGGGATACTATCTGCTGAATAAGTAATAAAAAGAGTTAAAGTAGGCCTTTGGCACCAGAAGGCAGAACACACATCTATTTTCCGAAATGAATATGGGAATGTTCTCTAGGTGGAAGGACACCTATATGATTACTCCATTGTTTTTGAACCATTTGTAACTATTAGTAAGCCAGTATTCTTTTGCTGGTCCATAATAACACTGATGAATAACTTTGTGATGAATACACCTGCTAATCTACATATCGTTATTTTTAAGTTATTTAATGTCTGTTTTGTTTCTTGAGTTCTTTAAAGCCAAATAAATATGCACAGCAGTCTTAATCTGCCAGTGCTACCTTTAGTAGTTCTGGTGAAGCGTGGGTTCTCCTGTTCTTTACAAATACTTTAAGTAAAATCAAATTTTTGAGTATCTCAGATGTTACATTACCTGTCGAAGGAATGGAACTGCACAGGCTGCTCAGCAGCTCCATCACCAAGAACTCCAAGGAAGGTTGGTGGCAGAAGAGCAGCATCCACTGCAGCCCCATCCGCTGGTGTGCTCACCAGGCTTCTCAAGATGTCCTTCACATTGACATTTTTTGCAGCTGGCACAGAAGCCACAGATTTACTCTCTCCAGCTCCTGTCTCACTTCTGCCCTCCTGAGATTTATTGACCTCTAACGAGAGTGTGCACAGGACTTCACTGACTGCATCTGGGCCTGCACTGACACTCAGAGGCGCTGATGAAGCAGCACCACCCGAAACGTTTGTTTGTGCTGGAGCTGCTTCCTCCCCAAGACCAGAATCCCTTCTCTGCATAGATGCTGTACTTGCTGAATCTTCAGTAGAGGCTGAAGCACCAAAAGCAGCAGATGGGTTTTCCACAACTGTTCGTACCAAAAGAACAGAAAACACATTTTAAGGTCATTATTAATGGAAAAGCATTCACAGCATTGGTCCTGAAGAAGACTTCTACAGCATTTTACACCACATTATGTCATTTGGTAAAATAATGAACAGTTCACCTGCAGCAGGAGTCTCACTAGTTTCATTTTCTGATTCCTTGAGGCTTTGATTTGGTGGTCGTCTTTCATTCTGGGGTTCCAGTATATCTCTGTATTTCGAAACCATGAGCACAGAAATAAAATACACAACAGCCAAAGCCAAAAACTGAGCCTGTTTACTGTCCTCCTGTAAAAAACAGACACACACAGATTTTTCCATTACCATTTCAGCAGCATGTTTATTTTTCTGTGAAGTATGCCCAGCACTACCATAAACAGACCAAGAGGAAGCTAACACATCAGCAATGGAAGAACAATATTCTCTAGTCAGAGTTTGTCTCACCTATAAAGCTAAGGAATACAGCACTTGAATACAAGTGGCACTAATCCTTTCATTTTTCATTTATATGACAACTTTGGCTAAGGTTGTGTGTTTTGACTTCATGTTTCAAATTAGTCTGGGGTCTAGGTCCCCTTTATTCGGGTGTTTCTTCTGCTATGTTTCCTCAAAAATGCCAAGATGTTAGCAGCATTTGCAAGGCAAGCGTACTCTACATAATTGGAACATATTAATGAAGGAAAAGGAGCAAATTCCAGAACAAGTGTTAAGGTTTTATTTCATTACCAGATAGTCCAGGGGTATGTAATCCACTATGTATAATTTAAACAAGAATTGACCAATATGCATTTGTATTACAGCTGTCACCTTATGAAGAGATTTTTAAGAAAACCTTGAAAACAAATCTTAAAATGAACTATGCCAGGTTCCTCCCCAGAGTACTCGGTCACTCCTAGTGAAATAGAGAGAAAACTGGACATTAAGATTCACCCCAAGCCTGTCTCTTTTGGCTACCAAAGGAAAAAAAAAAAAGCTTCATAACTTTTGGGTCACAGGAGAATGGAGTATTTGGATGCTCACTGACTAATCAGTAAAAAATGAGTGTTAGGAATTTTTTACCTTTCATTCACATCAGGGCTCAGGTAACACTTGATTTTTTCCTCTAAGAAGTTCAAGAAACTAAGTTACACTAAGCTCATTCTATCATGATTGTATTGCCCATCAAAGCTCCTTATTC
The DNA here is from genome assembly GCF_015227805.2 of Hirundo rustica. Classification (NCBI taxonomy): domain Eukaryota; kingdom Metazoa; phylum Chordata; class Aves; order Passeriformes; family Hirundinidae; genus Hirundo; species Hirundo rustica. Next base: position 59,301,401 of record NC_053454.1, read on the forward strand.
CTTGAAGAGCTCTTTAATAATTTATTCTGGGAGATCTTTATGAGAAGCTTTCTATGAAGAACAGGTAACATAGGTGGATCCTATCTGCTGCGCTGAAAAAACAACCTATTTCCCCTTGTCTTGACCCAAAACCTTAACTTCCATAGAATAATCACAATGGGAGATTGAAGAGAGCCACCTACAATGGTAAAGGTTACAAAGAATTTCCTTGCTAGATGAATATTAAGATGGTTTCTAACTGTACTTAATAAAGTGGTGATCCAGTGAATTAGAACTGACCTTTTCCTATTTTTTGAATGAAAACTTTTTTCATTGAAAAAAGCTGTGTTTGAAGAACTGCTTGACATAAAGCTCATGTACCCCTGTAAGCACTGCCACTGGTGGATAAGTGGATTCCATCAGAGTTCCTGCTGTAGAACTCAGAGGTTCAAATTCTGCCACTCCTGGCTCTAAGTGCTGAATATAATGTAAGAAACTGCATGCAAATAAAACATTTAGACACAAGTGTAACAGCTCAGAAAAAAAACATTCCCAACCAGATCTTTCTAAGCCTACCTTTCCCCCGCAGCTCAACACCTTAGCCAAAAAGCAGAGCTATTGCATCATTATTGTGAAACCGAGAGCCTGATGGACTAGATACACAATAAAAAAAAAGCAGAGGTTGTGGGTAGCTGCTGTTTTGGTGGTTTGCTTTAAAGAAAAAAGTTCATAAAATGTGCTTAAAGGAATCATTAGGGTTACTTTAATTGCCACCAGTATGGAACAGTCACTTCCTGTGACTCTCTTGCACACTGATACTGAAGTAGAGGCTGAAAGAAGCTTGCTTCAATCAGTAATTACTGTAAAGATAAAACTCAAAAATCCTTCACTTTTCTGGACAGAAAAAAAAAAAAAAAGTCACTATCTAAATCATTATACTTGCTAAACAGTCCAATTATTGTAAACTAAGTTGTGGTGTCCAGGCTTGTGGCCACCAATGACTCACAGCCATTACAGCCGCTGTATTTGCTTACAGAGGTGTTTTTTTCAAGCAATCAATCTCAATTTCCTCAATATCAGCTATAAAGTTGCTGACACAGGGCAAAGATATTTTTAGTCAATTCAAGACTAAAAAACATATGCATACTTATGGCACGAGAGCACAAATTGGTTCCTCTGAGGGGAAGTAAAGGAATTAGAGATGACCTCTAATTTCTAATTAGCTAGAAGAATGTGACTTTTTCAAAATGTACAAACATGTTTATGATACACAAACAGCTTTTCTGTGTACATATTTGTACTAAGCACAACATAATTAATATAGCACAGGCAGAATTCCACATAATCAATTCTTAGGAACACAAAGAACCAGGTCAGGAGACAGTTGGGTTTCACCTCTCCCCTCTTTCCAATCCCAAACACTACAACAGCTGCAGAGTATTATGAGTTCCTAATTACTGTGAGCAGTATTCCCTTTCTGCACATCCAATTTAGCCCAACTCTGTAGACCAGGGGAAGCATTCAGCAAACAGGTACAAGCAGAAATGCAAAGAAAAAAAAAGGACATCATTCACTTACTATATCTCTGAAAACTACTGCTCGGAGGCGATTAATATCCATATCCTGCAGAAGTCTGTCATGGTCCCGTATCGGAGAAATGCCACCAGTCACAATGTCCACTGGACTCTATGAAAAAAACCCCAATTGTTTAAGATCCTGTTTTCAAAAGCATTCTACCAAGAATCACTGAGTGTGTACAATCACCCACTGCATGTGGTATTGTCCTAACTAGAGCAGAAAGATCAGATCTGCATTTCACCTTGAACGGAGAAAAAGTCTGGCCATTTCTTGTGTCTGATTTAAATCTGGCATTTGTGCCACCCCACTTCAGGACTGTTAAAATATCAGTGGTGCAGGCACAAATTTAAAAACTTATGCCTCTGTAGAGAGTCATCATTATTGACTTCTGTGTTTCTGAATGTGGTCTTAAACTTGCCTTTGCTGCAGACCTTCCCGATCCTATAAAGCCTTGCACTGCTTTTTGGTTCTTCCCAGAGTCTCCAATAGGCCTCATCTGTGCATGCTGCTGACACTCCAAGCAATTTCTTACTGCTACTGCACATACTTGAGGGGAAAAGAAACGTTAAGAGTTATTCTGAGAAATAGTATTGTTCTCTACTCCCTGACAGAAACGCATAATACAATTCTGTTTAGGACTTAAAACTAAAAAGTTTACGCACATTACAAAAATACTTTGCTTCCGTAAGTTTTAGACGGTTGCAAAACAACGCTCAAAATTCTTTCATAATCTATAACTAATAATGAATGCTAAACTATTAGAACATATATGCTGTAATTAAAGGATACTTCAAAGTGAGTAAGTGAGCATCCCCCACTGCAATTTTACCATGCATACAACCATGGGGTGGGTAGGGTGAAGACAGCTAAATTTCACAAACTTGGAAGGGAGAAGACAAGTGATAGACCAGTGAAACAATTGGCAACGTTTGCTTCACAATACTCTGTTACTCTTGGACTAAATGTTCTAAAGTTACACAGCTTTTTTTTTTTTTTTTTAAGCTGCACATTTGTGTCCTGTTTCATCTTCTAATATCTATTTTCAAAGGAAAAAAGAACTACCCCACCTCTACACCTGTTTGCATCCCATAAATCTTGTTCTACCTGCACAAAGTTTTAATTGCCTAGAAAGGGAGAGGAAGGCTAGTTACTGTTGAGGCTCTGAGCTGCTCTGGCACTCATGCAAATTAACTTTTCATTACAAAAAGTCTTACAGCATGCAAATAAGCATGAATTCTCTCCTCCTGTATTAACTACGTGGACCCTGCTATGATTTCATATGCTCTCATTTTCAGAATATTTGTTACTTTTTTAGGTAACTGACCATTTTCTTTCCATCCAATTTGAAGCAAACATACTGTAATAATTGGATACCAATACTGCCCAATTTGAACCTTTTAGAAATTTACACTTCTAGTTTTCACCATACCTTCATATACTGCCCTTCAAGTGTTAAACCTCTTACCTAAGTATAGCAAAGGTTCATTTTTTTTATATAGTACAGGATTACTTTTCTTAATACTGCTATATTCTCAGCCTTGATTATTTGGGGAACTTTGGCAAAAGAAATATGCTCATGGAAAAAATGAAAACGAGTTACCAAACAATTTGTATTATTTAAACTTTCAGAGGGGAATGTACATATATATAAATATATATATGCACTGCAGAATACAGTAAAACTGTAAAAGATCTTAATGTTTGACTAAATTTAATCTTAACAAAACAATTGACAGGAAAAAAAAATTAAAGCTAAAAGCTGCTATTTAGTAACTGCAAGCTCCTGTGCTCATTAAGTGGTCTTATTTGCTTACCCAGACGAAGACATTGTCGCAGAATTCCTCCAGATGACATATTTTTCTCAGACTCAATTTCAGTGAAACCAAGAGAGCTTGCAAAAATTAGCACATCCACAAGGTTGATTAATCTCTGCAGAAATGTTAAAGATGCTTCTATTGAAAGTCCTTGAGTTGGCTCAATATTCTCCAATTCATGCTACACAGAGAAAAATTGAAAGCAACATTTATTTCTTCACAAAGATAATATTCCTGCACGATAACCGAAGAAAAATGTGTGCTGGAAGTCCAGTATCAGTCACACTCATAAGTAATAATTACTCATATTTTAGGAACAATCATTAGTATTGGGATTTAATCCCATTCCAAACCACTGTGAGGCAACAGAGGCAGGAAACTTCATTTCTTCAGGCAAAGAAGGCAAGCACCCAATTTATCTCAGGGAAAGCGTTGGAGGCAGCAAAGGGAGGAAAGAGGTGCCTGTGGAAAAACCCCATGTGCATTTCTCATTTCCCAAAAGGACAGATATAATAATTAATACACTCCATAAAGAAAGGCATCCTCCCACAAGTGAGGAATTTTCATATAAAACCAGAATTTCTTACAGTAGCAGATGTGGCGGCAGAAAGCAATGGCAAGATACCACCACAGGCCATGATCATGTTGTCCATCACTTGAGAGATGAGGTGGATCGTGTTGTGCACAAACACCATGTTGTCACTGCTATTCACAAAGTCCATCACAGTTTTTGTAGAATGGCTGTCCAAAAATTAAATTAAAAAAAAAAAAAAATACACTCAGAACAGAGCTTTATTTTGGGGGTATTTTAACATATTTCTGTTTTCGCAAAACTAAAACAGACACTTAGCAGTGGGGCAGCAAGTAACACATGACTGTAAGGGTCAAGTGATGTATCTCAATCTACACCTAAAACTACATTTCCTTTCTGCTCATAAATTCCTCAAGATCACAGGTGGCCAAAAACACCGAGATTGACTGCTAATCCTCATTTGCATAGATACATTACAGGCTGGTCTATGACTGCCTCCTAGCAAAAGTCTCTGTATCAGGAAACAGAAAAAAGTCTCCTGGAACAGCGAACTAGATTTGAACTTAAATCCTTGGAAAACTAAAGCAAATAGTAAAGATTTCTCAGAGAAATTAAAAATCAACAAAGTACAAAAACTTAGACAAAAATTTTCCAAAACAGAGGCTAAAACAGAAATATATTTTAGCTGTATCTGATGATGTCCTCATAGGTTAACTTAAACGTATCCTAAAAATTACAGTCAGACAAAAATTCACCTCAGTTTAAATTGTTTGTATCACTTAACTACTGTTTCTTCATCCTGACATTCCTTTTTATCGGGTCAGTACAACTATACAGTTCAATTTAAATTTGACACTCACTGCTACAAGTTAGCAATGGACACTCCTGTTATTTCAGCTATTAAACCTTAAAATTAAATCTCAGAATTACTCCTGTTTTCAAAAATCTTCATGATTACATTCCAGATCTCTGTTAGAAGTTAATCTTCAAATTAACATCTCTGGGTTCACAGAACCCTATCAAAGCAGCAACTCAGTGTGTGTAAATGCAGAAACAAGAAATACTGTTTTGGATAGAATACCTTTCTTATCCACATTTAGATAAGAACAGAAGACACGGGCACTTAAATACATTTGGAAAATTAAAATCTTGGTTGAATAAAAATCAACAGCTAGACTGCCACTGACTTACATGTAGCCAGGATTTCAGTCCAAATGTATGTGCAGGCCCTGAACCAATACACACTTATGCCTGTAAGGAGTCTTTAAAAAAAAAAAAAACCTGAGAATAATTTGGTGTAGCTCACAAAACAAATCAGGCTATCGAATAATGAGTAAAACACCAGATGTCCATGAGTCTAAGTCAATGAGCCCCCTATAACTGAACCCAGACTGGATCATTCCACACGCAGCACAGGATGTACCTTCTCCACATCTGAATATCTGTTTCTATGGAGAAGAGCAGGTCTGTGAGCAGGCGCTGGTGCATCGGTGACCACTTGAACTCGGGAATACGGAACACAGCTGACCTCGCGTCCCTCCTCTGCCCGTCCGAGGGAGCAGCCAGCTCCTGTCCTGAGGAAACCTGCTGCCTTGAGGGCTGAATACACAGTTTGCAGACGAAAAAGAAAAAACACAAAACCCACGCTCCGGTTATTAGTTCCCGTGGTACACATTGGAATGCATTTAATAGACTTGAGATTTTAGATATCCAACGTGTCCAGACTGTGTACACGGTTCCAAATAAAGCTAAAACTACCACAAAAATGCTATTTAATGGATATTAACTACAAACTAGTCTACAGCTGCACTACCACACCTGCCAGTCTAGGTATTCACAAGCAGCCACCCAGCCTTACCAGGGGGGGAAAATATGTTGCTGTAGACAGTGGGTTTCCTCCTTTAAGGAAGAATGGTGCAGATTGAAGAGCATCCATTAGGAAGTATCTCTGCAGAAGGGAAGTACTCAGAGATATGACTATTTAGCCATTAAAAGCTGGATTAGAAACTAAAGGTTAGAGGGCTAGAGCACTACAGCACACAACAGAAGCCCAGTCTTAATTCATACTTGCACAAAAAAGGTAGGACACCACGATACAGTGACAAACCTACACATTTTTACAGTTTAAAACAACAGAGATGAAGTTGCCGTCTAGCCAAATACTCAGTTTATATCAGCATTCATATGTGGATATACAAAAACTTGGAGATTTCTCAGTAAACAAATTAGTAAGAATAATGGCTATTTTTACCCAGGGTTAAAAGTATTTTATAGATAACTCACAAAAATCACACACATTATAATCCCCAGAATGTTTAGGTACACTTTCTCCAAAAATTCATTTAAAAAAACGTTCCTTTTGTTTTTAAGCTAGACAGATGAAGGACAGGTAGAACTTACCTCAGGCACGGATCTGGGGGGCAGAGGTGCTTCTAGACGTGTGTTAGCTTTCAGCTCCAGTCTTTCTGTATCTGATGCAACACTGGAAACATCAAGCTTGGCAATTCTTTTGTCAGAGGCTACAGCAGGCTCTGCCACATGTGCACTTGTGTTTTCCACAGTTGTTTTGGTTTCACTAGTAACTACATTTCCTTCCTTCAGCTTCCTTTTTCCTGCTGAATCTGGCTGAGTTACTACTTCTGGAACCGCAGAACTCACTGTCTCTGGCAAAGTCAGTTCTTGTTTCTTCTCATCCACACCTTCAGCACCCTCAGATTTTAAGAGCTCAGTTTCAGGTTGCTTCTCTGTTGTTTCTTCCTGCTTTGTCACTTGACTTGCATTAGAGCCACATTCCTTGTTCCTTTCCGCAAGCTCTTCTGAAGGTAAAGGCAAACTACTTTCATCTTTCAAATCAACAAAGTCATCTTCGTCTTCCACCTCTACTGCTGATTTTTCCAGTCTTTGTGGACTTGTAGAAGTTTCTCCTTCTACAGGAGTTTGCATAGCTAAAGAAGCAGCAGTGACAGTAACTGCTTCTTCCACAAGCTCATCAGCTTTGCTAGAATCTTCAATTGCTTCAGCTATTCCACTACTGATTTCTGAGACACTGGGCTTCACTGTTTCTGGCTCTGGAGAAAGTTCCACACAAGGCACTGCTTTCAAATCCTGTGTAGCAGTCAAATCCTCCCCCTCTAATGCCTCCTTATGATTAGACACTGAATGAGTTTGTTGGCCACCATCTGAAGAGTTTTCTTTCTCTTTTTTTTCAGTTCTGCACTCCGTATCACCATCAGTAATGCAGGAAGGAGCAGCAGCATTTTCTTTTAACGCCAAAGATTGTTGCTTTCCCTTGGTTTCAGCTTCTTTGCTAATCCCAGAGATCGTTCTAATTGGAGTTGAAGAAGGTTCTCCACTCCCTTCACCTCCTCTCCCTTGGTACTCCTTGTACATCTGGGAAAGACTATCTTTGTGCATTTCAAAAGTTACCTAAAAGAACAGAGTTCAAAGGATATTAAAAACTATATGTTAATGACTGTTTTCTTAAAAAAAAATAAATAAAAGGAAAACCAAAATCAATGCTCAGATGACAAATTTATATTGGATACTGTCCTTCTCATTAAAAAACCTGCACATGAGATACCACTTCAACTGACAGCAGGTTTTTCTTACATGTACCTGGTTTTCCTGGCAAAAAGCAGGTTAAAAAAGTAAAGCCAGTGCCAAAAAATAACCCAACTAGAATGATCCAAAGGACATCCTAAGCATAAGATCCACAGAATTACTATTTAAAACTTCAATTTTTTTTGTGAAGGGGAAGCTCTGACAAGTAGCAGAGCTTTCACATATTTTTAGCACCTTAAGTAGGCTCAAAAATCCACAAAGATGCATAAACTTTTGAAAATTTCACATTAAAATATACAATCTCACTAAGAGCAGAGAGAAGCACCTAAGAAAGCCAAAATCCTGTGGATCCCCAAATGATACCTAAAATTCCCCAGAGGACATTTCCTCTGGTGAGCACTATTCACCCCATCTCAGCCTGAGAAAAGATACACAAACTGATTCAAGTGAAAACACTTCTCTATTCCTCAGCTGAAAGTATTATTGGTGTTTTTAAGTATTTTTTTAAAAATACAGATAGAAAAATTCCTTACGTACACACAAATAAAACTCATTTGCCCAAATAAATAGCTGTGTTTTAAAAAATAAAATATCACTAGACTAACTTGAGTTTTTATTACACTGTTATTCAATTTAGTTTATCTAAACCTTTCCATTTAGAATTTAGATTTATATTCCATAACACAAGTGTTTATGTCTCTGTAAGCTCAGTTCTCAAAATTTTCCCAACGTAAGCTCCACCTGAGGGTTCCTTTAAATCATTTTCTGCTATCAAACATTTTCCACAGGCAAAGCAGAGCAGTGCATTCCACTAAATACACAAACACACATTTCCTTATTCTCTTACAAACTCAGCTCATTCATTTGGATCTAATCTAAAAATTCCGTGTACTTGGAATTCTAAGTGACGATTAATCAGTAGGAATATTTTCCCTTAAGATGACACAGAGAAGTCAAAAAAATATTTTTTCAGAGTAAAAAGGTACTAGAAATTACAGTTAACAAATCAGATAAGCCAAGAAAGAACAAAGACAAGATGATTTTTTTGGCAGGTTCTGATGTCAATATTCGCTTTTTAACATACCATTTTCTCCATCAGTCAAGTATATTAAAGCACTGCAAAAGCAATGCACTATTTTAACATGATCTGAAGCACATTATTCATTCAAGCTGATTTAACTGAAACTTTAGTGTCTAGAAACAGAACTGGGATATCTCACTCCTCTTGTTTAAAAAAAATAGAAGTCTTCACATACTAGTTCACACAAAAAGAAGTAGTGTGAATGATTACAAATGTTTGAAAGTTCATCCATCTGTAAAAACGGATCCATAAATTATTTGATTCTAGGGTTTTGCTAAAAAGAATACGTGGGGGGCATTATTACTTTAGAAATACTTCCTGAATTGTACCACAACCAGAATGCCAAAGGCAACACAAAATAGACCATGCTAGTAAATTGTGCCTTGCACTTTTCACTTGTTTTCCAACACACGATTAGGCAAAGCTGCTACTTTAGGTCTAATCACTACTTTTCTGAAGAAGGAATCTTAACAATCGAACTTATCTCCAGCTAGCCCTCCCTCTTCCCTTTCTCCCCCTCTTGCTTCATCCATTTCCAAAACTACTAAAAAGCTGTGTTCCACCAAGCACTAAAGAGACATTTAACAAATGAAAATGTCATTGTTTGATTTCGGCAAAACTTATATGTACTTCCCAGAAAGCACACTGCCCCACAACATTTAACAGTGTGTGTATTTTCATGCATCATTTCTGTGTAAATCTCATTAAACTCATATGCAGGAGTAAAAGCTACCAAGTTTATGGCTTCTCACTTTCCCTGAACACAAGTCTGTAGGGCTGGCAACTACTTTTGGAGAAATGGGCAGTCAGTTGTATCTCAGCTGGCACAACCTGAGACCTACTCTTCTGCTATAATGCTTTTTTCTAGTGCACTACCACGCCCCATCCCCTTAACAAAAACCTATTGCAGCTTCAGATTTTTCCTTACCAGCCAAACTGATCATCTGGTTCACAATTTTAAATCAACCTTGCTTGAAAATAAGTCAGAATCTGTTCTCCCTAAGTCAGGATTGTGAGCTTGCTTTTACTCTCCTCCCTCCCCTCAGAATCCTGAACTCCACCATCCCATGGTCACCGCAGCCAAGGCTGCCTCTCACCTCCACATTTCCACTATGGCCAACACTTTAAACCACAATGTTTGGTACAGGGAAGCAACACCATTTCACAACCAATTTCATCTGAAACCTGGAACAGACAGTGCTTTGGAAGACATTACAGAGCAATACTGAAAATGAAACTGCGCACTGCGGGATTTTTTAATGGCCACTAAAAAAAAGAAGAAACAAAGACCACCAAGAAGGTCAATACTGACAGCCTGTCTTCACAGATGGGTAATGTAAACTTATGGGCAAATAAATCCAAGCAAAATCTGATGAGAATCTACACTGATTTCAGAACAATGCAAGAAACTCCAAGGAGAGAAACACCGGTGAAGAAAATTAGGTAGTATGGAACTAAGGGAAAACATCACTCCCCCCAAAAAAACCCCAAAATCCACTCAATGAGGATTGCAATTTCTACTTTGGCCATAAACATCAACAAGAATTCATGTCACGGTGTATTAAATACTGTCCTTTAAATAAAACTCAAATTAAAACACCAAGGCACAGAATTAGAGAGATCATATGAAACAGTATTTTTCTAAAATCCATTTTGATTCCAGGGGTTTCTTACATAACAAAAGGATACAAATTCCAGAAATTCTGATTTGTAAAACCCAACTTTTCAACAAGTCTGTATAAACACTTCTGATCACTGTATCAATCTGTAACTTGGTTTGACAGGAAACCAAGAAACTGTGGTACTGTGATGGAGGCACAGATAATTCTTCCCCCACAGCTTCTATTGCATGATGTGGCATTTATGAAACACAGGAGTACACAAAGCCAAACTACACATACAAAACAAAACACCTAAAGTTAACAAAATCAGTACCAACAAAAATGCAAAATGAAGTAGAAACTATGATTAGTAAAAGGAAGTGCACAGAGTACATAAAGGTATTAAAGATAAACATTAGGATCTGCAAGCATGCAACAATTTACAAGACAACTGCTACCCTGAAGAACCTTAAATGTACACAAGTGATTTTTTTACTTTCCTTAAGGCATTTGCAACTGTAAAGCTGATAATACAAAATTAATTACCAGAAATTGTTCTAAATTAGTGAGCTAAAAGGCCAATCATTAATCTTCACCATCATTTGATGGCTAATCCATAGCTGTCTACAATGCTTGGAATGCATCTCTACACACTACCAGTTGAAGACACTTGTGAGCTAATAACGGCAACATTTACCTCTGCCATTAATTTTAACTTAATTTGACATCCAACATTTACTAATTGCCATGGAGAAAAATTAGCATACAGCAATGAGAAAGGGTAAGATGATAGACATTTGCATTAAAAAAATATGAAGTATTTCAACTATGCATTAAGATCTTGGCCTTTTTTCCCATTTTCAGGTGGGAAATTTCATAAAGTAGAGAGAGGAAGGGAATATCTTGCCAGACAGGTCAGACAATTATACATATTGCTGTTTCCTTAAAGAGTTTACTCAGTGCAAACCAGCTCCTGTGCTGGTTTAAATAAACTCTTCATAATAAATGAATAAACTCTTCATAATTCCAAAAAGCATCACAGCTTTTTAAATCCTAACTAGGATTTTATTGACCCACTTTTTCTACTTCTCCTCTACTAACTGTTTCAAAAGTGTAATCCAATCTCCAAACACAAACTGGCCTGTTTAGACAGGAGACCCCACAATCAGAGATACCAAAACTAATTTTCAACTGAGCACAGGAAAAGCTACAAAGGTACTGTGTGCACCACGCACTGAGTTACAGTCCATAAACCACTGACTTGAGGAATCTCTGAGCTGTTTCTGAGTGGTTCACAGAAGAAAGCTTAGAAAACCAAGTTAAAATATACTTTTGCAGGACACTACATTTGAGAGGTTTCTAGGAGTCTAAACTTCCACCAGAAACACATTCAGTGATGTACAAGGTGGGGGGAAGCCACTGTTCCAAGATGGTTTCATGTTCCTGTATCTTGCATTTTCACCTAGGTAGCAATAGTTCTACCTTTTTTTTTCACTCATCTCAAAAAAATATCACTCATTATAAAAAAAAAAAAATCATTTCTAGAATAAGAAAGCAAGTACTAGTCAATATAATTCATAAAAGTCTGCTTATCTGAGGGAGAATTTTATGTATGACCGCAGCATTTACCTCCAAATCAAGTCAAGGTATAGCTTGACTTACTGCTACATCATCTTACAACAATAAATTCAAACTGCCTACCAAAAATGTATTAGCTCATTTTCACTAAGGAAATTATTGCTTTTAATGAGTTTACATTGCAAGACATGAGCACACACAGTCATCTCAAGGCATGTATTTTCTCACTGTCTCAATCCCTGCCACCATTCCTACAGTTCAAGGGACTGTCAAACCCTATCTTGTACACATTTGATATTTAGTTATTAACAAAAATATTCTGTAACTAAATTCAGCCTTTATCACCCCATTGTTGCAATGCCCAGCGGCCAGTCTTACGCACTGCTCACTTCTGCCATCCTTTTCCACTATCTCCTTATATTGTTGGCAGCTCTACAGCAAACACTCCACATCCAACATTTTAAATAACAGCCAGGAGACCTAATTCAGGCCCCACAACGTGAACAGAGGTAGCTGCAATTATGAAGGAGGATTGCTTCAAATTGCAGCAACAGCAAAGAGAATCACTGACAATTCTTGAGGCTGCAGACACAGGTCCCATCTTCCAATGATTTTTTTATACCAAGTCATAGAGATGAGAATCCTCTCTCTCCTCAAGTCTTCTTTACTTAGGAAGACTATTTCAGAGCTACTTGCCTCTTTATGCACCAGCTCTCTCCACTGCAAATGTTTCTGTAATTCTTCTTTTTGAAAGCACTGGCACTTAGTAGCAAATCTCTATTACACTCTTCTTTTAAGGCTTCTCTGCAGCTTAATAAAGGGTTTTGTCTGCTCTATAAATTCCCAGTTTACCTTGCTCCCCTTCTATTCTATCCCCATTTCTTTCAGTTTGGATTAGCCAAATGTTAGCATCCTGCAGCTTTATTCATGACATTGCACTCTCTCACACCAAGTCAGTAACGAGGTGGAGGAGCTCCCCATTAACCGTACCTGCTGCATGTGTAAGACCCCATCACTGGTACACAGCCCTGCCTGCTGAACAAAAATGAAAATACTTTCTTCTCCCTGGGGCCATTGGTCAGAAAAGCCTTCCTACACACCTGCTACAAAAGAAGCAGTAACAAGGAAACACCTCGTAAAGGTGAGGGTCTGCATCATCACACCACATCTTGGGGTGTGCACAGCTCTAAAGAAGGCTCCACATTCTGCTCTCCAAGCTCCTTCTGCTTTCCACACCTCCGTTGACAAGCTGAGAATCATTTCTATGTAGAATAAGTAGGATTTATTAAAAATAACGATTTACACCATTAGAATGAAGGTAATAGTGAATAAGTTCAAGGGTACTTCCAGCTTTGCTTCATTGACGTACTGGGCATGGCACAAGTGAAAACCAAAAGCTTGCAGTGGTACAATGACCCTCTGGGCCAGGTACATCTGCTTCACCTCAGGGCAATGAAGATACACTTTTCAGAGGACTGAAGAATACCTGAAGCCTTCAGAATTCCCTAGAGCTGAAGATCTCTGCTGTGGGAGACCCTCCTGCCCCCATGACAGGGATAAAAAACAGACAAAGCCATCCTAAGCAAATCGTAGACGCCAATGGGATTTGGACTCCAGATTCCAATGGCCTCTTACCTTGTAAAACTACTGAGCCACGTTCACTTCCCTGCAAATTAGTTTTTAATTGCCACCATTTATTAAGTCCTCCACCACCCAATCTCTGCAGCTTTTGCCAGTTTTCCCAGATGAAAACCTGGCAAACATGGCACACATAAACGCTCTGGGGATTTTTCCACCCCCTTAAATTAAATGAGCACGACACAAAAGAATATACAAATTTAATTAACACTTACAAAGTTTATTCCAACTGTACAACTGACTGAAAACTGGCAATTAGTTAGAAATACACTGTACTGTAAGGTCCCACTATTAACATTTTCAAATTATACTTCTCATTCAGATTAGTGAATACAATTTTTCCACTTAAACAGCAACAGAACTGCAGCTTACACATACTAACATCACAGAGTCTTAGTCACTGAAAATCTCTTGAGCTACTAAAAACTAAAAATCATTCTCCACCTGAATATATATTCTTTAATAGGAAGGTAACGTGAATCAACTTTTAAGTAGTAAAACATATTTAAGGGCCTGAAATAAGCAGATGTTAGACTTCCCAGTAGTTTAAAACATTCAGATAATTTAGGAGTGTATTATATTGTGTAAGTAATTTTACTCTTTTAAAACTTGGGGAAGCTGAAAGGTTAACAAGGGAAGTTGTCCACCGTTCTTTACTTGTTTCCCATTATTAACCCCCAAATCATTGGTCCTTTGTAAAAAGTAACAGGACTGGACAGATAAAATCTAAGGCCTAGTTAGCATGGTTGCAATGTTTAAAAAACAGAAGTTCTTGGATGCTTTCATAAATTCAGCACTGGCCAGTCAGAACAAACTGGAGTTGTGATTTAATTTTTCCAATAATATTTTGACTGAACTAGAAGCAACAGATTAAACATCTTTGTATACGATGGTTTAATATCTGAAAAGCATCAAAAAATAACACGGAAATTAACAAAATACATGAGTAACACTAAGAAATTTGGCTTTTAAAAGGTTGCACACACCGACACACCTAAATTCTGAGTGTAAGGAAGCCAATGCAGCGCAATTATGCCGGAAAAGCCACTGCTGCTTATAAAACACTGTGCAGCTGTTGGAGGAGAGGGTTACAGTGACAAACAGCTTCCCTGCTACAAAGGTGGCAGGAAATCTATCAAACTGGACAATAAAATTGCAATTGAGTTTCTTTGGCTTTTTATAGCAGCTGCATGTATCTTGATGTGTAGCTCTGCAAAACCTATCCAATTCTCTAACACTGGTCCTTTATGTACTAGTTCTTTATCATAGAATGGTGTTATAAATTAATGGCACGAACGGCACAGAGAGTTGTAAAAAGGAAAAATAAGCAGTAACCCAATACAATTAGAGATGAAATAGGAAAAACCCAAATTGGTTATTCTCTTAGCAATGCTAAGGAAATATTTTTGTTCCCATAATTCCCACATTACTTTGAAAGCATGCTAGAAATCAAAAACATCTGAGATGCACTTAGCATCGAACAATTTGCCCACTGACTTATGCCTACACCAGGTTACGTGTGAATCTCTATGAATCTCAATAGTGGTATAACAGGATACAGGACTATTTAAAATAAGGAAAATTAACAGGATTTTAAAAATCATTATAATTATCTGTTTATGAGGATATTTTTCAAGAGGGCTTTTTGTGATTTATCCTAATTAATGTTGATGTAATTAAAAGGCAGCTGTGAAGAATCCTCTAGTTTTATACGGCTAGTTGCATGAATTGTATGTATGACACAAAAAAAGTTCAAATGGAAAGTGCATTATAAAGGTGAAATTTTAAAATCTTGATAATAGCATCATCATTCATATCAATATTGTCAAGTTAGTTTCTGGCTGCTTTTGCTGTTTAAACATTCTCATTTTGGCTTCTGGAACTAGTATTAGTACTGATGTCCAAACAAACCGAATTCCTTTATGAGTCCTTCAATATTCCACCACCACGCTCTGTCCACACTCACAAACTTCTAAACTTGCCATCATTCACCTTCTTCTGAAACAGGCCCAAAGAATAGACAGATATTTTATATTGACCAGAAAGTCAACAAAGTTGGACTTGGGAAAACGTACAGGGAGTTACTCCTATAACCAAGGACATCTCCCTGTTGCAGCATGTCAGAAACCAAAAATGAGAAACACGAAGTAGGTCATCTTCTCATTTACTATGGCCTTTCACAAAAACATACAGCCTTTAAAATACAAATTAATAAACTAACATTATTTATATCTATTTTTTTTCTAAAGTTGCAGGGTTTTGTTCTTGACATTTGGCCATGGCATCACAATAAAATCTTGGGTTTTTTCTCTAGGAACTCCAGATCATTGATTAGCCACATTAAGTCACTGAAGAGAATGACCAAAAATCCATATAACCTTTCTGAAATAGATGCTGTTTAAATGACATTTCTGACATTACATTATCTTACAAAAGGGGTCTAGGACTAGAACTACAGACTATAAGATAACAAGCTAGCTAATTTCTAAATTCAAGACACCAAAGCTGAGTAAGAGTTAGAAAGGTGGTCTTCCTTTATTCACCCCTCCATCTTTCCCCAGGGACAATTCCCAGCAACTCCCAGCAATCACGCACATGCTAAACTATGCCAGTTTCATATAAAAGCACATTAGGGATCTTTACTCTGGCTACAGCTTGCCATTGTGCAATTCACCCATGCCCTCTGCGTCTTGGGGCAAAAAGAGGAAACTGGTTTCTGAAGACCGCAAAGCAGACAAAAAAGATTAAGAATGGTTCAACACCTAAAATGTGATCACTGTAAGGGTTAAAATGTGGTCCTGGGCGCTTTGCACTTGAATTCCACTTAGCTAAGTGACTGTTTAATAAAGTTATTTCACTCATTTTTATTACATAGACTTCTACAATCTGTATCTATACATCTACATTGTATTCTATATTGTAATCTAATCTATACATCTACAATCCCACAGCCCAAGAATCCACCATCAACCTCCTCGTGCAATAAACAGAGCTGCAAAATAACAAGGTTCTTGCTGTCTGCAGAGCTTGAACTTTCTCTAGACAAAAAATTCGTTCAAAATCCAAGACCTCAGAAATGCCAACAATTCCTTAGTATCATAAAGTCATCTTTTGGATTCACAGATATCTTTTTCACACTGCTAAGTTGCACACCTTTAGAAATCGGTAATTTGCAATTTATTTCATTATAAGTAAATATTCTGACAATCAGAATAATTCTGAGGCCCACACGGGCCTCGCTCTTTTGTTCAGAATAAGGCAGTATAAAAAAACATTTTGTACTACTCTGCCTTATTCGGAGAACCACTAATAACTTCACGATGTAACTCTGGTTGTAACAACAGCATTCAGACAGAACAATAACAAAGGGTAATAGTCTCATTCATACAGCAAGGATTTGCACTCTCACCCCATATTCCATGACAGCTTAACAGCTGAAGCATCTGCCTTAACTTGGATTTCTTTGCTTTTTACTCATTTGTTTTACAGCCTTTTGATGTTACTAAAAGGTATTTCTGTTGATGAATAGCTATGGTGCGCCACCTTGTGTTCCTGCTGTTACTAAAAAGCAAGACCAGCACCAAAATTTTTCAGAAACGCTCCTGAAATTTGATTAATCTCACCTTTGAATGCGTGATTGACAGTGTATCCACCCACACACGCCAGCCACCCCACTCATATTTTATTGCATGGTACAGCAAAATCCGAAATATGGTGTACACCATCTCAGTTATCTTCTGCTCCTCTGAAGTCTTTGGATTAAAACAACAAAGGGAAAGCATCCACTCCTGCCAGACAGAGCACTGCAACAAACTCCTGCAAAACACACACATGCTATTGAACCATATTTTAAAATATATCTTAGAAATATATACAACAGCTACATCAAGAATCCAGCATGCTTTAAAAAATTGCTACATGCAAGCTTCTCGAAATTTTCGTACTGAAGACTTTCCTAGAGCACAGAATCTGCTGAAACAGCAACGAAGCTGAATGTGCCCTCATGAGTTAAATTTACTAGGAAACCTTGTTATTCATTTCATATACTTGTGCACAGAGCAAGCCACCTTACCTCCTGTTTTCTCTGCTGTTATTAAACAGTTTAATCATATCCGAGAGAAAGGCTCGCCGGACCTCCAGAGTTTCTGCACACTGTGGAGAATTACGGATCAGGATTGCAATAACCTTCAAAATCTCTGTAAAACAGTTCATGAGTAACAAAATATTAGGACCAAGCACAGCATAAAACACAAGGCCTCTTTCAACAGTGTTTGCACAAGGAAAGCCACACCACATAAAAGAAGTTTTATACTGAGAAAAAGCACATCTCTATTGGAGAAGAAGGTTTGAAGGTTTAAGTAAAACAAATCCCTTCTTCCAATACTTCTCAAACCTAGTCACCCATTAGGAGTATTTGCAGGCCTCTAAAGAAAATAAAACTCATTGAATTACCATGTTTAAGCAACACAAATATTACTACATGTCAATTGACAAGCTATCAGAACCTGTTGGAACCGTTTTTACATGAGGTTCACACAAAAAAGCATCATTTAAAAAACCAGTATATGAGAAAAAACACTCTATGAGACTTTGCTCTACCTTAATAATACTGAATTATCTAAGAATGTGACCAACTTCCAATTGAACTTAACAGTTTCTGTTATAAAAAAAACCTTCCTAATATAAAATTTCATCTCTTATGATCACAAGGTTTTCTGTATTTTTAGGAGGTCAAAACTGAGGATACATCACTCTTTTTGACGCAGTGGGGTAGTGACTTTTCTTGTTACTTTAAAAGAAGTCAACTTTGTAAACAAATTAGGGTGTAATTCGAACACAGTCACTGTGATAGTTGTAATTCATCTTGTACAACTTCTTTAAAGAGAAATTCCTTATTTGGTAATAGTAATGACCTAAAAAAGGGTCTCTAGAAGTCATTATTTCTACTAGACCTACATAATTTCAGAATCAACTCAGTCCCCATATACTCTATGCTGATCACAGCAATGACTGTCAACTTCAAAAATCTTAGGAGTAAGCAACAGAAACATGCTCACATCTCTTGCTTCATACAGATTTGCTAGAAGGAAAATGGAATAATGCAACCAGTTTTCTTTTCTCCCTATCAGCTTTACTTTCTTTTTTCTTCCCCCACTTTCCACCTGAAGTACACCTACAACTGCGACCTACATCTAATGACAAAGCAGCTACAAAAGTGAAAAAAATCTGTTATTTCTCCAGAAAAAAGTGAACTCCCAAAGCTATCACAAGGCCATTGTATTATGTACAGAGTACATTAGTAATGTATATAATTCAGGAAAGGAGATCGGTATTTTCTCAAAGTTCAAAAGACATCTAACGTTTCATATCAAGATATTTGCAATAAAGTAAGCTAACCAAAACAGATACATCTCTCCTATTCTCCATTTAGCATTGTCATGCTGAATGTAATTTAAGATGAAAGGTGTTTCCATATTTCACATAATTTAGTCTGACATCACTAAATAATACATTCAGAATTTTGCTGGAACCTTAACATGTATTAAAATCAAAGTATCCTGTGCATACAAGTCTTAGAAAACCATTTCATAACGTGACTCCACCACTAGAAAAAGTGCGTTATGAACCACAGACACATAAAATGTCTTTTGAAGAGCTATAGAGACTTACTTTGGACATATCTCCAACTAAATACAAGTTACCTGTCTTTTAGAGTGAAAAAAAATAATGTAAAACTGAGATTAGAAGACTGGTAGATGTAAATGAATAAGCTTTTTCATTGATGGGGTTCTTTTAAAGCAGACTTTTCTTAAAGTAGCACTTAAAAACGTGTATCATTCTTACGAGGATTTTGTATCTTCACCGTTGAATCCGGGTCAGGATGTTGTTTATGTATTACTTGAGTGCAAATCTGTTCAGTCAGAATCTAGCAAGAAAGAAGATGCCATTATCAATGTACATGAAGACAGCTTACTGAAAAATAGTTGGATGCAGCACAATCATCATCATTCTAAAAATCATCCCAAAAAATACCCACCAACTTTCTTGATAATTTATTTCATCCTGTTTCTAAAACCCTATAAGTTACTTTATTTTATTTCTCTCTTAAGTGCATACTGTTATTTAAAATACACTGGAAGATGAATGTGAATCTAACCAAAGCAATTATCCTAAGGCAAGATCATTGCTATAATAAAATTCCACATCTACATGAGCATCTGCTTGAGACATACAGGTTACTTATTATCTAGAATTGTTCATAATGAGCATAACCAAGTTAAGGAGGGAGTAAATCCAAAGCAGTGAGCTTTGGAAGGGAAAAAAACCAGCATTCAGCTGCATCACACTAAGGTTTAGTGTCATCTGGAACGTATCAGCACAAATATGTAAGCAATTTTCTAACAATGTCTTACAAGTAATTAGAAAGATTGGATCCTAACTACAGTGTATAACTACCTCAAACAGGACATTGTATGTGGTCATGGTGAATAAGTTTGTCTGAAGCATCAGCCTTTCAGCCAACAAAGAGAACAATCCGTGTCCAAGCATGACTTCAGCTTTTCTCCTAAAATGGTAGAGAAAGATAAAATAAACTTACGCATTCCATTTGCTTTAAGGGGAAAAAAGTTTAAAACTTGTGCCTCAAGAAATACTGGTAAGATATCTTTCTTGCTAGTTCCTTAAGTCTTTTACTTTTGGTGAATGAAAAGGGGAATTTTCAGATTCCGGAAGGACCAATCACTCCCTGAAGGCAGCCACCTTTCTTCCATAAACGAGGTCCACTCACCCATGGGCCCAAAAAGCTGAAACGCACTCTTGGGGATTTCTTGATAAACAATAAGGATAGGACACCTTTGCTCTCATTTCACTCCAAAATGGACCATGGGACAACCATGGACAGCAGTCTCAATAGTTATCTACTGTCACAGTCAACTTGAGACGTGTTAAACCTAGTTCTGAGTAACATGGGGTTCCATCTCACCAGTCTAATTCTTGCTATTGATTTCACTGGAAAGGGGTCACTTCAAAGAGCACACTGCAAGTAGCTATTCAATCAGCTTGATAAGGAAGTGATAATGCCTGGGCACCAGCTGCCAGCAGCAAGCAATTCCACCATATCAAAAATACATTTGTGACAAATAGACTGACGGGGAGTTGCAGAAGACTGAAGCCTATTTAGTGATTAACCTCCAATGCAGCTTTTTCCCCTTTACACACAAATGTGTGTATATACAACCACTGATTTATACCCAAAATAACAATGCCTGTGTCACAACCTACCTTTACTCCTTCCTTTCTTGGGAGGTTTAGTTTTAAGACCCAAATCAGTACTTACTTTGGAGCAAGATGCTTTAAGAAATATCCCATCACTTTCAGAGCTTGCACCCTGATGCCTTCACTTTGTGATGCTAAAAGCTTGTAGACAACCCTAAGTGGAAAAAACACATTGGTCTTCTGTGAATGTGAAGAATAACAAATGCAAGTTTCTGGTCCTTGTAAACCTCTCATAAAAATTTAAGACACCTAAATGTATTTATCAGCTACATCCAATTTCTTTCATCGCTTACTTTTTAGACACTCAAGTGCTTAAGGCCACGTCAATATCTGATTCCACTTGGACTGGGGTTCATAGTATTCAACAGATCTTTAAATGTTAGAAATACGTTTTAACTTATCTACATGGACTACACTAAGCTCTCTTTGAAAAAAGAAAATATTAATTTCCAAATGTTCCATGAAATCATATTGGAACAGAAGGCACAGTATTTATGCTTTACCATAAATAAGTTATGATACAATTTTTGAAGAAATTTGGACCACTTCGCTAGGTGGAAGGAAAAAAACCTACCTCATCTAAACAATTTTGGAGAGCCTTTCCACATTACAACATGGCATTTTAGATCTGCAAGTTTTAAAGAGTTCAAAGGACTCTTTAAAAGGACTTTTTAGGCCTTATCTATACATAACTAAGCATTCATCAATAGTTATGTACTTTTATTTAAAAAAAAAAAGGTAAAACCTAAGGGTGATTAAAAAACATTTATATATAACACATAATTTATCCTGGAGAACGCTGCAACCACAGAAACCATAGAAGGAAACAAATAAGCAAACCTATGATGCACTGGCCATTCAAGTAACAGAATCTTTTCTCTGCTTTTCTTTACAGAACACTATCAGGGTTTCTTCATTGTATAAGGAAAAAACATTTCCTTTTTTTTTTTTCCCACTAGATTGGTTACTTTAACATTTTTAATTTTAAGAGAACTCCAAATAATTGTAAAGCTTTGGAAAATTATTTTTAAATTTCAAGATTATCATGCCTTAACTGCAAAAAGTAGATGTATCAAGAAGCATGCCAACAATCCATTATGTGACTGGAGACAATACTGGAGCAAGGAGTGTAACAAACAGGACAGGAAAACAAAGTGATTTCTCACTGTGGACTCACTACTCATGCTGACTTGCTCATATATACTTGTTAACCAAAAAGAAAGCACCTACTGCTAATTGTTAAATAAAACCAAATATACTGCATTGGAGACCCAACCTGACATTCAAATACTTTATTATTTAGAGGTTTTATTAGTTTCCCATACGTAATATATTACCATACAAAGGAAATCAAATCTGATGAAAATTTTTTAAAAAAAAATCTAGCACTAAAAGGGGAGAAAACAACTACAAACGTGCCAGAATTAAGTCTCTTGAGAAAGGGCAACTGGAAAAAATCTATGTATAAACAGGGGTTAACCAACAGGTGCAACTAAATGTATCAAATGAGACTCTGCCTTTACATAGTGAGAGAATTTCTATTCCCCATATCCTTCTAGGAATAGTTCTTACATTTGTTTGGCTGTACCAATTTTTTCTCCACTACGTTCAAGCAGGTTTCTGTTACATGAGACCAGTTCAATACTGTGACCACCCTCTGAGAGCCACAAGACAAAATCAGAGTCGTAACTCTAGCAGATTTTCTACTTGTACAAGCAAAATTTGCTACTTCCCCTACTTTTCTCTCACAACAGTGTTAAATACCATTTTTCTGTTTATTTGGAAAAAGAGTGCAAAAAAGGTGCTACTTTTAAATAAATAAAACATTTTTTTCTGGAAAAGTCCCACGGGGGGAAAAAAAAAAATGGAAGCAAACTAACAAGGATCAGAAGCCATCTGAATCAGCTTTTGTCAGCCCTCTCCCAGTTCTAAAACATCTGTCAGAATGCAGCACCAGTAGATGAAGACATCAATGCACAGACTGAAATGGATCACTCCCTGTTTAAGTGTGACTGACAGCTTGGAAACATTAAAAAAAACACCTCATTGATAATAAATCCAACAGCACCTCTTGTCAAAAGGAACACCTGGACCCAAAAATCTCCCAAGATGAGGAGTCCATGACTGCAACACACACACTGATGAGAACCGTTCGGATTTCACGGGAATTCTTGCAAGCAACAGTTTGGTCAAAACACTGTTTCCTTTTTCCCAGTTAGAAAATCCAAACTTACTGTAATCCATTCCTCTGATCAAATGCAGGGATCATAGAACCAGGATGCTCTGACATCAGAGCAACCAGCAACTGCAAGACATCCATTAGATTGTCATCCTGTTGGATAAAAGTTACAAATTTGAATTCTCAACATACACACTAGAACACTGTTTTGGCTAGAAGAATCGTTACAAAATATTTCAAAAGTATGTGGAGATTAATAATAAACTAAGGACCAAACAATTTTGGCCAGGATCAAAAGAACTATAGCTTTAAAAGGCAAGTGCAGGAGAAAGCATTACGAAAAATATACTTAATTGTTTAGGGTGAAAAGCGATATATCAGTGCCTGGGATGTAAGGATTTGACCGGCAATGGAAATATAGACTATTGTTCTTCCTTCCACACACGTGCTCCTCTGGTTGCATGTGTATTTCCCAATCCTTTCCTGCACAGGAGCTACAAATAAACTGCTGCACATTTTTGGGGGCATGGGGTGGTGTTTAATGAAAAGTTTCTACACAGAAATGTTCAAACCACGAGGAAAAAAATCCTACCACCTGCCTCAGACTATATTTTAAATGGGTAATTCAAGCTGCTTAGTGAAGTTTTCCATACTTTTAGTCTAAAACACTCTAAGCTACAGTTCATTATTTTGTTCCAAATTCATTGTAACTAAAAAATAACCTAAGAAATAACAAAATGCAATTGTCTTTTCTCATACTCTGTAGTATTAAAATGAAAGTTTATTTTAAAACAAAATGAGCCCACAAATAAAACACTGTCCAACACTTTTGAACAAACAGTCTGATTCTTTACTCTAGAGTAAAGAACACTCTAGAGTATTTTGAGCAAATACTGTAATACTCTACTAGAAAATCAGTTTTACATCCTCCTGAACAACTCTGTTCACCTGATGATACTATCAGCTGACATGACACACACTATCACAATGTAGCCATATGGGAAGGCTAAAGTTTTACTTTTTCTGTTGATATTTTTCTGAATTCACAGTTAGATCGTGGGATTCAGCATTCATGGATCTTTTACACTTGAGTATGCAAAATGCTAAGATATTTAAAACACCACATCCTCATCTGAAGGCTATATAAAGCTTCTGCTATTTTAGTTCACTCTTAGATATTACCAAGAGTCCTATTTTTCACTTCTCCACATAAAGTAGAATTGCTTGCCTATGGTACTACCAAGTAGTAGTAATGAGCACAGAGAATAAAAGGAAAATATAGGTGTAAGCAAAATCTAAAAAAAAAAAATCTATACTGCTTGAAATGAAGTTCAATTAATTCCTTATTTTACCCATTTCAAGCACCCTTACAGAGATGAGATCAGTTAGATTTATGTCCCCATTTCCCTTGTCTTTGATGTTGCATCTGGCATAAAGTGCCTTTTCCTGGTGCTAAAATATGAAGATGCAGATGTATCAGTGGTAACCAACATTTTCTCCCAATTAAGTTTATATGTTTCTCTTAGATGCCATTAACATACATCTTTACTTTTTTAATGCATGTTTTCAATTTTATTGCTTTATTTAAGAAGCAAAATTAAAAAGGAGAGGAAAAACAAAACAAAAATATTACTTAGGCAGCCTAAAACAAGGTTTTGGCTGTTGTTTTTTTTTTAAAGTCAGTCTCACCATCTGTTTTTCTGCTTGGTAAATTGGTTTGTAGAACAACATAAGAAACCATTTTGACTTACTGGCTTAATGAACTTCAATCTAACATTGAACATAGTGCTTAAATCACCGCAAGAATATTGGCGTATCAGCACACTACTCTAAAGAATTGGACACCGTTTGCTACTTCCTCTGCAGAGCCATCTTGTGGCATAAAGGAGGTTATATTTGAAATTATTCAAACATTTGGTGGTCACCAGCTGCACTAGAATGCCACTCTTCATGAACGCGTCCCCCAAATTAAAAATTACCTCATGTATAGTGAGCAGGTAATTGAGGATAGCCTGCAATTCATCTTCTTTTATTCCATAGTCCTTTAAAAACAAATAGGTTTTAAGTATCACTTTTCAAGTATAGAATGCTGCTTCCAAAAAAAGCACTGTTACAAGAAATGTTTATATCACAAAGCAAGTACCACACAACAAATTTGCTTTCACTTGATCCTGTAATAGCTCCGGAGTTGCAAGGCAGCTTCTTCCTTGCCCCCAAAAGCACCCACTGAATGCCATAAAAGTGGTTTAAGGCAATTTCAACACAGGCATAAAAACAGGATAATAGCAATATAGTATACGAAATTATTAGAGTAATACATGTTAATTGATACAATCAACTTGAACTGAGAGTTCCCTGTTAGTAGAAGAATTAAACTGAGGTAGCATAAAGGACTCAAAAGCAGATCTGGAAACTGAATTACAAGCCTCTTAGCTACACCCATATCTATATGTTTGCTTCTTTTTTTCCACCAGAGAAACCCATCTTCAGTTGCTACCAACTTTGAAGAAATCTCAGTCATTCAGGGCACCTAACGCCAGCAATATGCCTTGAGGTATTTTTTTGCAAAAATAAAATAAAAATCAACAGTTTCTGAGAACAGGACAAGGGCAGGCAAAAGCAGACTTCTCCACTTCTAGAGCTTTTACTTTTTAAAGCAAGTCTTTCCTTTCCCAAAAAGATTTTGCACCACTATGTACAAATAGAAAACTTGCTAAAGGATCCACACCTCAACCTTTTTTTGACTGATGTTTTGTATCTGTTGTTGTGCTGGTTCTGATTGGGGTAGAATTTATTTACAGGAGCCAGCACACAGCTATAGTTTGGAAGTGTGATGGAAACAGTGTTGATAACAAAGGGATGGTTTTCTTATTGCTGAGAAGAGCTCACACAGAGCCAGAAGCCTTTTCTGCTTTCCACGTTGCAAGGATTGTGGGGGTGCCTGGGAGGGTGGGAGGAGACCCAGCCTGGACAGGTGACCCCAAGTGACCAAAGGCATCTTCCAGACCATGTGACATCATGGTCAGGATATAAACTGAGGGGAAGGAGGAAGGGAGGATGTTTGGAGTGATGGTGTTTGTCTTCACAAATCACTGTTACCCACAATGGGGCCCTGCTCTCCTGGAGATGCCTGAACATCTGCCTGTCCTTGGGAAGCAGGGAATCAACTCCTTGTTTTGCTTTCCTTGGGTGTCTGGCTTTTGCTTTCCCTCTAAGACTCTCTTTATCTCAACCCACAACAAAATTTCACTCTCATGACTCTCTCCCTGATCCCACTGCTGGGGGAGTAAGCAAGCGCCTGTGCGCTACTTGGTTCCCAGCTGAGATTAAATCATGACAAACCTGGTGAAACTCTGCCCAAAATTGTCCAAGTTATAAATCTCTGACAGAAATATGAAAAAAAAAAAAATTAGTAAGAATGAATCTAAAACTTAATGACAGTCTTTTAGAGTCTGATGGTTAAAATGTCCCTGATATTTCATTTGCAGCATATCCAATTTGAAGAAAGTTAAAGAGTCAAGGGGAGAGCTTTTCTGGTGGTTACTGCTTCATGCAGAGCTCACTGGTCCATTAGTAACACAGGGGAAGAGTGCAAAAGGGAGGCAGATTCAAGGACAAGAAAAGTCAGTCCACAGAAGAAAGAAAAGAGACCAAAACTTATGATAGGAGAGGGTCATGAAGAGCCTGTAAGCAGTAGAGCTGCTGAATTCCAAGGAACAGTTGTGAAACTTATTGATAAGAGTCTTTCTTATCCTCCTCTATCCCACTGACCCACAGCATACAATATCAAATGTTTCTCTTTAGTCTCTAGGCACTTATGATGTGGCTGATACTGTTCATGTTTAAAAAAACAAAACAAAACAAGAAATTAAATACTTATTTCCCCAAAGGTAAACGTTTCTAAGGTAATAACAGCTCCACTTCTGATAAAAAAAGCTTAAAAGGGGCAAAAAACGCACCTTTAGCACAAAAAAGCAGCACCTTGCACAGCTTTTCTGTTTATTTAATATCAAAAAATTCAGCATGTTTAAAGCATGTTCGGCATTTCTTTATGACTAGAAACTCAAATATCCTACCATAATTTAAAGCTAACCTACCTTCATCACTAGCTGCTTAATGAACATCAATAAAAATGCTCGCAGGGATAAAATCTCCTTCTGAGTAGGCCGTGGACCATCTACCAAAGGGAAGTAGATAAATAAAACACAAATTAACAGTTGTTACTAGCATAGACTGCATTTTCACAAGAAGAAAAATAAAAGGCATTTTCTGGGTGAAGAAGACACAGTCCTAAGTCTTCTCACCTTCTGTTTCAGATCACA
Source organism: Hirundo rustica (assembly GCF_015227805.2). Lineage (NCBI taxonomy): Eukaryota > Metazoa > Chordata > Aves > Passeriformes > Hirundinidae > Hirundo > Hirundo rustica. Next base: position 59,328,539 of record NC_053454.1, read on the forward strand.
AAACAGCACTGTGTTTTATCACTTTTTATTAGCAAAATATCTGATCACTGAGGTTCCATTAAGGCTTCGTCTAAATTCTGATGCTTTTAACATTTCCCTGTAGTGCTATGAACCAACATTATGCAAGGAATAAGACTGATATGAGAACTTTATGTCAGAATTTACAGATTTTTGCAGTTTACATGTCCTTTCAAGTTCTCCCATAGCTCAAACGAAGAGCTACATGCCATTATTATAAACTGGCTAAATACACAAAAATCAATCTTACAATGCTATATGTATAAAGAGTACCTTGAAAGACATGACTTAACTCATTAACTCTAAGTCAAAAAGGACTGGCTTCTGCCATCTCTGCATAAAGCAGACTTCCAAAGGAACATTTTAAATAATCCAACGTTCAGTAGCTCCCAGGAGAGGCAAGGTTAAGAAAACAGGTGCAAAGAAGTGTCAAAGTCAAGTAAAAGCCTTCATACAGAAAGCAAATGAACTGTCACAAACACTATTTTGGGGGATAGTTTTTACATTTGCCTGTAAGGTCACAGCTCTCATGATCTTAATCATCACAGAAAAGCAAACCATCTAGAGAATGAATGTGATCATATGAGCCTGGTTTTATAAAGTATAGGCCCACAGGCATATCTGGTTAAGTATAGCTATTTTCAGTATAAACCAGCCTAGTCAAAATAAGCCATTAAACTGCATTACTCAGACTATCCTTCTCATCCACTTGCCTCAGGTGCAGTAAATGACTTACAAAACTAAGTAAATCCATGAGAGACTAAAAAGAAAAGAGAAAACATGCACGCTTTGCTTCTAAAAGGATGAAAAATACTACAAAACAATCCTTACAGCCCTCTAACAGGAAGGGCGGGTCACTTTGAGGAGTTGGTGGCAGGAAATCAGACACATCTAGGGAGCACTCACTCCTGGTACACTTTGCTCTCTCCCCTCACCAGCTTCTCCCTCTGAAATTCCAAAAATTACAGAGAAAGACCATATTCCCAGGCACAGCTCTATAGTTCCAACATCCTACCATTTCTCTGACCACTTCTGTCTAGTATCAGTTCACACAGGTGTCTGATGGCAGATGATATGACTTCTCAAGAAAGTTTCCAATAGGTTGGACAAAAGGACAGCACTCACACTGTTCCAGGGAACCCAGCCCACCGAAGGGTAATTATTTCTGAAGAACTGACAGTTCCATTCTAAACATTTAAAACTTTTTTTAAAACAAACATCAGATTGTGAGGGGGAAAAAAAAAAAAATCAATACATATAGGTACATACCTGTGCCCTTGGGAGTTATCCCGCTGCGATCCTGAGGGTTCACCACCCAGTAATAATACTTGAGGGTGTGCATGACCAAAAGGACGGTGCCAACGCGCCGGATCGCTCCGTAAATGTTAACGGTGGCAATGAACTCGGTGGACAGGTAAGTGTACAGGGTCAGCTGAACCTACACCACCAGCCAGCAAAACAAAAAGCATCACACCTCAATTGCAGCACGTCAGACAGCTGAATTGTTACGTTGCATCGACCAAAATGTCTCTAAAATAGATTTTCTCTGCACAGCTTAGTCTTAACACCTCTGAAAACTGATGAAAATTTCATTATATTTCTGAAGCTGTACACTGCTGGTAAGAAGGTTTCAGCCGGAAAGTTGTGATTCAAGTTGTTCATTGTCGGAGAACAGAGATTCACCAAAACAAAAATACTCACTTTCAGTTTATATCAAGACTTAAAATCTGACAACCAAGATAATTTCCTCTTCAAAAATTGCAAAGTTTTTCCCAACTACCCCCAAACTTCCTTCCCAGTCTGGGTCAAAAGTCAAAACTCTGTTCTGCAGAACACTGCACATTTCCCAACTCTCAGAAAACCCCAGGAGTCTGCAAAACTTGACAACTATACACAGCAAAGCAGAGCCTGAAGACAATTCCTGGATGATTTCTGTTATTGTAAAATAAGCAATTTTACCTGTGCTGGGATATGAATCCATATTGCAGGATTCAGGAGAACATGATCACACAGCTGCTTCAGCAGGGGCACCCCATTGTGTAAATTGCTCAGGTATTTCGAGAAGGCAAGGCAAAGTTCTAGCACAGCTCTGGTAACGTGGGCTTTGGAAGACTGCAAAAGAAAACCTGCTTAAGGAGAGCCCTGCAACAGTCTAGGAAAAGTATTTAACTCGAAAAAATATTCAACATTAATCTAAGACATCAAGGAAGATTTACTTCACCTTTTCTAGGCTGTATCCTATCACAAGGAAGCCTTTACAGGAAAGCATCTGTTCTTGCATAGCAATAGAGTTCTTCAACAACTCCATGATGAATGCCAGTAAAGTAGAACTGGAAAACATGGTTTAGTAAACAAAAACACATTAAAGGGTTACAACAAGACAAAGTATTTCCAAATTAACACTCCCACCACACAACCCAGAGATACATGCCATGTAAATGTTCAATTCAGAACTTTTTAAACAAAAAGCATGACTAAATTTTGAAAGCTTGCTTCAAAAACTTCTTGATTCTGTTAATGCTTTTCTAACTTGAAATTCTGGTTTGTGAGATAACCACACAAAAGCAAAACCCTTCTGAATCCTCGCAAAAAGGCAACAGTTAAGTTTGTACTCCTCTCTCATGTTTCAATTACAAACCTCCACAAGATCAGTTACAATTGCCATTCTACTTCTTAAGCTATCAGATGAGCAGATATTTTTCTAGACACAGCTTTGCTGTTGTGCTCATGCCAGAGGGAATATTCCTGTCAAGGGAGGCACTAGTGCCTGTGGATCAAGACTAACCAGTTGAAAACCTCTGCATTGCTGGGCTACTTTGCAACTGCATCAAATCCCTAACATCACATAGATGCCCAAGTCTGAGGCAGCTCAGGAGACACCCAGACACAAACAGATGGGCTGAAGGAACATCATGACCATCCCTTCTAAGCAACAATATGGATACAGATCATCTTTAAGCAGTCATGAAACTATAAATGCAATGATGGAGAGCAAATTAGACCAGAATTTAAAAAGCAATCCCTTTGCTTTTACTGCTGCTCTTTAACTCAAGCGCTCTTGAGCTCCACCAGCTTCTGTGTCGGGGTGTTCAGAAGTTGGATGGAGCTGAAACAGAGCTCAAACCAGAGGAAAAGTCTAGCAGCAACACTAAGTAACAATATCTTACAAAAATCTGAAGGTTAAAAAAAAAAAAAAACACCACCTAAATAAAAGTCCCAAGGAATGAGTTCATGCAGCTGAAAAATTCACCCCTCCCAGGGTTTCTCCCGAAACCTTCTTCTCCATGACAGGAATAAGCTCAAGACAATTATCCATAAATCTGATACACAAAAAAGTGTAAGTATATATGTCAAGTATAAAATATGTGTACCTTTTGATTCTCTGTGAGCTTCCACAGAACACTTGGTGCAAACAAGTACCTCACTCCTCACTTTGAGGTCCTGACTGTAACCTTTTTGTTCTTAGACATAATTCATTGCTGCACAAGACAATGCAGATTATTCTGCCTTTTGATAAAGGGATAAGTCATTTCCTTTACTTCAAAGGAACAAAGCCCAGGACACTGCAAGTACATGCACTCACCAAACAGTTGTGTCAATGTGGTCTGAGGAATATTGCCTATAGTCCAACTGTGCAAAGAGAGGGAAAAGCACCTGAACTCCTCCAATGGAGTGCAGGGCACTTTGGATGGAGTGCGTCAACACTGCTTTCACATCCTGCCAAAGAAGAAATATTGAAACCTCCTGCAGGAACTGATAAAAAGGTTGTTAAAATAGCTTTCAATTTCTTCAATATAAAAACTGTACTATTACCAAATAAAAAGAAATGGCAAGAAGAACAAACTGGCTGCCACAGTCACACTAAACGCCCAGTATGACTGACCTACTGCTTTAGATGCAGATCTACAGTGCAGATCCTCAGGTGAATTTCAGGGTAGAACCTCAGGAGGTAGCATTCAAAGCACAGGGAAGGAAAGGATTTCATATCAACAGGGCAAAGGATGGGAGACAGGGAACATGTGTAGGTGAGTGAACATGTCAGAAGTGAGGAAGAACGATTTTGTTCAAAGCTAACACAGCTTTTATATTTATTCACAGAATAATTTTTTTTTCTTAGGATCCTTTTGCATCCTCTTTAGTTCAAGAAACGGGGGCAGGGCCAACCCAAAAAACCCCAACCTATACAGAATTCCATATCAAAATCCCTATAAAAGTGGATTTTAGATTTTCAAACATAAGTCACTTTTACCCTCCAAATCTATGAAAATGCTGATTTACCTGCAGCATGAGGGCATGTGGTGAATGAACAAAAATAGAAGGGTTATCCTTAGGGGATGACTCTAGACACAGCTGTGCATCTGTAGCCCTTGGATTGTACATAAAAGCAATAGCACTGGAGAGTTTGCCATCATATAGCAACAATTTGTGATGTTCATCGAGGAAGAGATCACTTTCTGCCTTGAACTTGAACGTTCCCTGAATTGGGAAGCAGGGTTGAGGAAGGAAAGGAGAAAAAAAAATTAGATTAAGCACACTGAAGATACAGATCAGAACGACTATTGCAAAAAAATGATTAAAATATTGCTTCTTTAATTGAGCAGTATTTCATAAAGAAAGGTTCTCATAAGAACCAAAAGCTCATAAGACTCAAAGTCAATTTTACAGCATTAAAATGGCAGAATTTTTTTTCCCCCTGAAGAGTGTCATTGCCAGGATGGTGGCTGATGTAAAAGAACCACATCAGCCTGGAAACAGCAGGACTGTCAGCAATGTTCACTCAGAAGGAACTAATAATTGAGGAGCAGATAGAAAAGGAAGCATCTTTTTTAGCGTATGTTTGTACAGCTGCTGGGGAATAACAGCCTTCAATTAGTGCCCCTCAGGCTATGACAAAACAAATAATAAATCACTGCAACAAAACTAATCCTCAGCACTGACTTCACACATTAAAAAAAACTCCACTTGCACAAGCAACTATAAAGCCACATTTCTAAAACAAATACATCATAACTCATCTAAAGTTTTCAGCCTCAATGAAAAAGTCAACCCAGTCAGAGATAACAGTTGTGTTCTTCCTCTCCCAACCACCAACACTGAAATTTTGAGAAGCAAACAGGAGCACCATTCATTTTGTTTTACAAAAAAATCAAGAAACTGAACTAATGCTTACTTGTAAGGCCATACATAGGCTTACAGAAGAAACATGTAAGAGTTTAATATAAATATTACACTGTGAGATCATTTACTTAGGACACAGAGGTGTCACAATGTTCTTAACACCTACCATAAAGAGCCTTGGCAGAATTAAACTTAGGAAAGTCAGTTCTAAGGTACCTTATATCCCAGGCCAAGCTGATAAATGGCAAAGATCTGAGCAGCATTGAGAGCCTCACTAAAAAGGTAAACAGATGTCATCTGCCCACAAAACACTCGATTGGCATCTGCTGTTTCTGAAGAACCCAGGAAACATTTGTCAAATGTCTGAAAACAGAAAACAAAACCCAGTAACAGGGTTTAATCCATGCTACACAAGCAAATCATGCAAAAAAAATGCATTTCATCAGGGGGAATTTTTACATAAACAAGTACTTGAGGGCCTCAGCAAAACAAGTATTAAGTTCTGAGATGCATAAAACCACAATTTATTCCTCTACCAAAAAGCTACAATTTTTATTTCAACATTTTTTTAAAAAAACGCATAAACTGGGGGAAGTTTATTTCTAGAATGGCAAAGAGTATCTATGATATGCAATATAGCTGATGATCTTGATGCTCTTGACATCAGTGTGCAGGGGTTACTCACATCACTGGTGTTGACAAACCACGTTATTTCCCCGTAGGACGCCAGCTCCCCGTTCACGTAACACCGGAGTTCGCTGTTCTTCCAGCGGTTATAGATGTGCACTATAGTCACCATGTACCACTGAGCAATAAAAAAAACCACAATTGATATAACTCTATAAACACTGGGGAGCAGCTTAAGCATTCAAGTGGGGCTCAGAAGAACAAATTCAACTCTTTATGTGAATAAAATTAAGAGTGAAAGATGTATTTTAAGTAGAAAAGATTAATAAGTCACCGGTGAGCTTTCTTGCATTGCTATGTCAAAGGATAATATGCCATTTTTTTTCCACGCAGGAGCTTAAAAGGTATTTATGGCATATAACTCCAAAAATCTTTATGACAATGCTGAACCAAATCTACACTGAAACTAGTCTGTAAATAAGTTCTAAACTGGGTCACTCTCAGCGTGATGGACTACTACAAATGCCATTCCAAAGAGCAAGGATGGCTCCAGACTAAAGCCTCTCAAAGGCTGTGCATGTCAAATATCACAAACAGAATCCATATTTACAGCAAGGGATTACTGATAAGGAATTCCTGAGGAGGCCTGTTCTCTCACAAGATGTTTACACCAGTTGTTCCAGAAACATTAGCAGGATATCCAAGTGAAAAACAGAACATTCAACATCACATAACGCTACCTAATAGGTAAGTCAGCCTTGAACACCAGTAATAAAATCAACTCATGTTTCAGCTGTAAAATCAAAAAGGAGTAAGAATTCAGAACGCAAATCTGTTTTGCTCATTCCAGTGTAACTGTTTTTCTACAGAAAGATGAGATTAATCAATAGCTACAACACAGACTCCCAGGCTACAATTTTAGATTCGTGAAAGACGTTTGAAAGATTTTATTCTTTTTACTCACCTTTTGTGGCTTGAAATCAAATTTTACACAGTGCTGGAAACCTTTTCCCTTTGATTTTATGGACGTTACAATCAAGCAGCCTCCAACAAAGTGAGCAGAATAACCAAGTCCTTTGTTTGTTCGAAAACTGACAAATCAGAACAAAATCAGCACATACACAGATGGATGCAGAAATCGTTGAACAATTAATAGAAACTGAACATTGGCAATATCAGCTTTACATAATACTCACCAATATAAATAAGGCTTATCCTTATCCACATTAATATTATTTACAGGATCCATTCTTAGCCAAGTGTGGAAAGTAAATCCATTCTGGTAGGGCCACTTGGCTATAGGAGGTAAGGCAATAGCCTGAAGAAAGCAAAAAGTTACTCATGTAGAAAGATCAACACAACAGTAAAAGTGTGCAGCTTAAGATACACTCTACAAATATATGCTGATAAACAGAGACATGCTGCAAATGTATACAGTTCCTCTATACTAAAGAAAAAAAATCTGGCCTAACTCCTGTTTTCTTTGTACTTGACTCTTACAATATTTAATTAACCTAAATATTTAACAACTGACCTTTATACCTCAAAAAAGATTATTAATAGTAACTTATGCTTCAAAATTTAAATGCTTTAGTGAAAGCCTTATGGAATAACAACTTGTCAAAATGCAAATTCAGATTGGTCTGGTTTTATAGTAACCTGACAGAATAATCAGTTCCATTTTCACTTACTGTTGGTATTCAGGAAAATAAATGATCGTGAAGGGAAAGCTGGCCACATTTCACTTAATAAATTATTTTCTCTCCTGAAATTCATATCTATGTAGCTTCCAGTGAGAATACCACAGAATTACAAACCACCTCAAAAGAAACATAATACCATCTCCACCAGACAAAATCTTCATATCAAATATTGTGTTTTTAGTGCAAAGCCCTTGAGTTACAAACCATGTGGCAGAACCCCTTGTTTCAAACAGCTGGGGTTTACTTTTTGGAGTTTTTCAGTTGGCTGGGGTTTTTTTTAACATTACTATTAACTTTTTGCTGGTGTGCAGCCCAGATTCACAATACACACTTCAATTAAGATTGCCATAACCTCTGATCAAAGATGCCGCCCAGATGATCAATACCAATGAATAAAAAAACATCAAAGAACTCAAGTGTCTCCAGACTTGTTATTATGTTCCTGTGCTCCATTCAGCTAGTCCTGTCCACAGAAAATGCTATAAATCCTTCTGTATACCAGCTAACTAACCAGTCTCCATGTCTTTGCCCCCAACTCTCAGGAACTGGTAGCATTATATCACTTGACTTAGCTCACAAAGGATCACAGAGTAACTACAGCAAATACTTAATTTCTTAAACTTCTTAATTTAAATAGATATAAAAATACCTACATAAAAATTACTGAGGCGCCCCAATCTCATAAAATATGGTTCAAACATTCAACATAATTAGCAGAAGTTAAATACAAACCAGAAGTTAAATTCAAAACCATGAATAACCAAGTGAGCACAAATATGTCTGTCTACTGCCAAGTTCTGTTGCATGTGATAAAACTGCAGGAACACTTTTGTAGTAGTCTGCATTTTTCAGTCTCCAAAGTCTTCATTCAAAAAAATAATTCATTATGTCATCAAGCTGGTGAAATTCAATCTCAAGCCACCAAGGCAGAAAACTAATGGGTTTATGTGAAGAAAACTGGAAAGAGTCATCTGATAAATCTTATTCAAATCCTATTCTGAATTAAGCATGAAATTTTGAACATAATTTTTCATTCTACAATTGTAGAAGCAAAAGTGTTGACATACTAGAATTCCATCAGAAGATTCTGCACAGGGTTTTCCAACTGCCTATTTAGTTTCAAATTCTGTTTCAAGTGAACACCACAAAACTTAAAAATGAGTCACAGAAACAATTGCAGAAAGACTAATCATTGCTAAATTTAATCCTTTTCAGTATTATTCAGCCTGTAAATGTCTAGGATCAATGCTTTCTCAAAAATTTCTCATAAGGATCTAGAGTGAAAAGCAGGTATATTCTCTTTGCATCAAGATTTAACTGAACCAGCCTGAAAAAAAACAATAAAATACAAAAAAAACAGCCTCATTTGTAGCCATTCTTTATGTAATAGTATTTGTCCTTCTGTAGTAATACTGCACACCTATTATAAACACGATTCGTTCAGGCACTAGTGTAGGTTTGGTTAAACTCTATGACAATGACAGATGAGACAAAGAACACCACAAATTAAAATAATCAAGGGCCTTAACAGAGCAATGAACAAGCAAACAAGAAATGTAAAGTATCTACATACTGCAGCACTTTTTCCTGGAAAGTTGAAGAAGGCATCAGGTCCATACTTCTGAGGCATGTGTTTTAACACAGACAGCAACTTCCCAGCATGTGGTGGCTGACAAAGAGAATTACTACATCGGTAAATAAATAAAACAAACCTCTAAGAAAGAAAAGACCATACACACAAAAAAGCAAATTCTAACACATTTCAAAACTTTGCACATGGCTGTAACACCCTGCTAAGACACTCAGCACCTCCAATAAAACAACATTAACAGCCACAAATACCTTCACACAATATACAGTAGGTGCACTCAATTACAGTTAATTAGGTAACTTCACTAAGGACTTGAAGGCTAGAGCCACTTTCACCCAGCATAAATTAAACTGATCCTGAATGCTGATTCCTGCCTCTGTCTGTTCATTCCTATCAGCTCTCTGTATGATTTTGCAGTAAACTAAAGAAAATGAACTGGTCCAGATGAAAATTAACTTGGGCAAAACAAATGCAAACCAGATTTTAATTACAGCTGTTCTGGGCCGTGGCTGATTGAAACCTGTGCCAGCACATGGGAGATGGGGAATACCCAGGGAAAGGGAAAGGGAAGAGCAGGAGAATGATTCTTTTCAACAGGGCTACAGTCATGTATTAGATTAAACTGATTTGGTTTATACTTTCACCTAAGTCCATGGAGAAAGATGCAAGTCCCAAGGGCAGTTTGGAGTACCAAAACTGAGCGCTCAGTGTGAATATTTAACACTTCTCCACCACCCATATCCTGCTGATTTTATTGTAATAGTCTGCAACTATAAACTCCAAATCAAGTGTATGAGCTCACAACAACAGAAGATCAGCAAATACTGATCACAGTGACATGACAATTTTGTGTTGTCTTTCACCACACCATATTTTTCTGGCAGATGGATCTTTAAACTACAGTTTTATAATCCTGATATTTTCCTGAAAGTGCCCTTTTTTCACCCTGTAGTTACCATCTACCCTCTGAAAACTATGCATGATGTTGGAGCATTGCATTATGCATTACCAGTATTTCAAATGTACCAAAGGTGCAGTCAGATAAGCAGTGCTTCAAGAACCTGAGGAGGAAATGCTGAGAGCTGTTTAGATGTCTGCAGCGCTATAGAATTTGACCAGGTAAACTGTGTTGCAGAAAAATACTTGGTCTCTTTACAGTTCTGCTGATTTTAAGATTTATGGAGTTGTACAACTCCTTGGCAATCCAACTGTGGCATTTTTCTCTTGCTTTCCCCTGCATTTGTTCTTTAATAAGGAAAGGAAATTAAATGCAAATAGCAGGGAGACAGGAAATGAAAAAGTTAATGTTACAGAGACAACTTTAATTCACTTACAGTTAAATATACTCTATGTTCAATTATTAAGTTTAAACCATCTATAAAATTTGGAGTATTTTTATTTAAGCAGGTTAAGATCTCCAAAGTTATTTATTTCATAGGGTCTTTTAAAATCTGCAGTATTATGTGTGCATGCTTGCTTACTTTATATGATATACTCTTTTTTAAAAGTATTCGAAGTCAGAGACACTGCTACCTTTCCCCTACACTAACCAGAGTATCTAGAAATAACAGGAGCTGAATTAAAATTCAAAGCAGGTAAAGTGATTGTTAAAATAGTTTCCAAGTCCAATGAAACAAAAATTATGCGTTGAAGTAACTTTATCAGGTGGCCTCTACAACATACACATTTTTACTTTAGGGAAGGTGGTTTCTCAGCTGTAAAAGGGTCCCTTTCTATTCCACACACAAACAAGAGAAAATTATACCATTTTTCATTGGGGTTTATTTCCTTTAGTTCAACTGGATATTTTTTTTTTAACCTTCAGGTAAAGTATAGCAATGTGAAAATGGGAGCAAACAGAACTGCCTATGTAAGCATTTTTTAATTTCTTTCTCCCTTGTGATTTAAAAAAATTTAAGCCTTTTTCCGTCAATTTCACATAGCTGGAATCCAAAAAATAAAATCATGTGCATAAAAACACTTAAGAATCACCTTATTATTCCCAGGTGTTCAAAAAGATCAATACAGTTCACAGTTTCAGGAAGAAATTTAACTTGATTACTATTCTACTCCCTGTATTTTTATTGCTTTCAGGTAAAACTATTCTTTGTATAATATAAGAAAGCTTCCTATATTTTTTGGTACATTCAAAATTTGTTTAAAATGAAGTTTATGGAACAGCCTTAACTTGTGAAAATTAGGAAAAATAAAAGCAACACGATAAAAATGGTTTCAGTTTTGTGTTTTGTTTTACCCATCTCCCTTTTTCTCCTTGCAGCTTGCTGAAGAATATCTTCAGCTCTCGAACTGTCAGGTTATAGCTGGCCAACACACCCAGCATGTCCACTAAGAGATCTGAAAAGCAAAAAGAACGGCGACAGAAGCGCTTAATAGTGATCAAATTTTCATCATCCAATTTTTTTATCATCTAACGAATAACCGCGTCCAAGAGATTTTGCCTAGAAGCAGCACAGTTTGAGCCCCACGCTGGGGCAGGCTGTACCTGCAATCATGTTGTCAGCTCTGTCGATCCTCCTGAGCACTTGTTCCACCAGCCCCACCTCCGTGCAGGCCTGGAGATTCCGTATGCTTTTCTTCAGGATTGCCGTGAACATGCTCCAAACCTCAGCCTGGCAGGTGATGTCACACTTGTCCAGTAACTCCACCATGCAGGTGATGCCCTCTCCTTCTTGGATGATAAAGTTCATTTCCAAGTCAAACTGGCCCCCGACGAGCTTTCAGAGAAAAATATTATTTAAAAAAAAAAAAAGCAAGCTTAAGGCAACTGTATCAAAGTATTACCCCATGCCTAAAGTTATTCATTCTGTGAGAAGAAAATTATCCAAGATATAAGGGGGAAAAAAAATAGTAATGAGGCCAATATCAATGCACCATCTTATTTTTCTTCTGTTTCAAGTTCTGTTGAGTTACAGAGGTGCTTTCAAGGGTGTCTCCTATTGTCAGATAATTGCTACAGAAAAACACTTGGGTAGTTTAGGATAGAGATGTCCCAAATTGAGCTGCAAAGTGAAGACACCAAGTGAATGTTCTAAAAGAGGTGAGCCCAACAAAGCAGTCAAGGTATTTTAAATGACCTGGAGTGACCCTAAAACCGTTCCTTCACATTTGCCTAACAAACCTCCACTAAGAGAGCAATTCCAGCCGGAAGAAGCTGATGCACATCAGAAATATTGCCACTTATGAACACACATGAGGCATTCCCAAGACAGTGACTAAAGCTGGTTAAGAATTAACTGCTAGGTTCATTAGCAGCCCCAGGTACTCAAAGGAAGCACAGGCTTGCTGTACCTGCAGGAATGTGGAACAGCAGCACTGTTCCAAGCCTTTGGCTATGACACTTAAATCCTGTAATATTTCAGGTCTCCTAGAGGCAACTTTTGTTTGAACATACACTGAGTAACTAGCCACATATGCCTGGGCAGAGGAGGTGGAGGAGGGAAGGAAATAACCTGCTCCACTCTCACTTCCATACTTAGTAAAAGAAATAATCCAGCTGAAGGCAAAATGCATTATACTGAGTTAACTTCTTTATATCAACTCCTTCCATCCACTCTTTAAAGTTCTCTGGGACTTTAGAGCTGTATTAACCTTAAAAATGTGCCATGCTCACCAAAATACCCATTATACGCCAGCATGCAAACAGGAATTCAGACAGCAATGACTCAAATTATCAAAATGGAATCACGACCAGAAATATTTCAGCTTGTTCTGACTCCTGCAAGTTTGTGTGATTATTTCTGTCCTACGTGGTGCTCCTTTCATAGGCTTTGACCACTAAGAGCTTCAGTACTCTCACCTGCTGAAGTCATACCATGTCAAAACTACCCCAAAATCCACACGCTAACCTGCTTCCATATTAGCTCAAACAGCTTCTCTCAGCTAGTCAGGATCCAAAGATCAACTTACCCATGGAACAGAATATAGGCTCTTCATTAACCACTGAAATTACCATACATTTTCCTCAAGTGTCTAAACCTTGTCACTTTGAAGAAGCAATCTTTGGACTTCTGGGCATAAATCAGTGGTGCCAAACACCACGGGAAGCAGAGAAAGTTACTGCTTTTATGACAGAATAGACAATGTCTCACGGCAACGATTTCTAAACAGTAATTTACACTTTTCCATTTTCTCCTCTCTGGGTCATGAAAAATAATTATGCAATTTACTATCAGATGCTTCCATAATATCTCGGAAAACAGCAAGAACTGAATGGGGTGACTTGAGTTATATTCCCAGCTTCTCTATATCAACTCATGCTGTCAACTCAAACTAATCTATCAAATCATTACCACCCTCCAAGCCTCTGTTTTCCCCTTCCAAAAGATGGAGCAGAGGCCGAAGTCAAGAAAGCTCTGTAGAGTTTGCTAGGCAGAACAAATTAACACAGAATTATTTCAAAACAAATGCAAATAAAAATATATACCCCCCCCCTTAAAAAAAAAAACTCTCAATGGAGCATTTGAAGATGTAAAATACATAAAGAGTGTTATATAATCACTTCAGTGCTTTCACACTGCATTTATCCTCTACAAAATGGAAGGATTCCTCAAGAAGCTGCTCTTCTTAAAGTCAAGGTAAGAAACAATAAAATACTGTATTCTGTGTAGAGACAGAACAGCTGGATGTTACATTCTGGCCACAAACCACCTGCTAATTCTTAACAAGAAATTCAACTCTTTATGCACTTGGTTTTAACTATCAGCCAACCATCAATTATCACACCAAAACCTTATACAGCTACTGGAGGTGACCTTACCTTCACCCTATAGTCTACACCACCAATCTTTCATTTTTGGCTACATACACTATTATCAGAACCCACCCATCCAGGAAGCTATCAAATTAGGTTTCTAATCTCATCTGCAAACACAAGCATTTCAGCAAGCACGTTCTAGGAATAATATGCCATGGTAAAAAAAAAAAAATAATAATAATAATAATTACCATTTTAACACTTCCTGTGAAGGAAGCGAGGACAAAAAACATTGCCAGGGAAAGCAGAATCTCCATGGCAGGGTGCAGCTGATGTACAATATGTATGCACACCCATTAGATACACACAGGCACACACACCCCCCACACTATGTCATATTAACCCTTTCTAATGGTGATTTGAAACTGATCAACCTTCAAAACACAAATTTGTTTCAAATGACAGGGATCATAATCCAGGTCCATGGATTGGCTAGTTATTATCTGAGCTGCAGTAATGGCTGTGCACAGCAAAATGTAATCTTCCCAAATGTCACAGTAAGTTATGAATATCTGAGCAGCTTAATGCACCTTACTAGCCATGAAGTGTGAGAATGTAATCTTATTACCTTTTTTATGGTTGTATTTTTTTGAATAATGTAGCCTTTGAACTGATGTATAGTCTTTCCATGCACTTTAGCATGATTTGGTCTCCTGTGTCGCGCAGTACATTTTTCAAAATTCTCCAATTCAACGTATTTTAAGTCCTATGCTGAGCTGCATAAACAATCTTTATAGCAACCCACAGGGTGGCATAACGTTTTCTTTCTTCAGCATGTAGAATTAAGTACAAGTTTACAGGAATGGTTTTAAAGGGCACCGTTCAAATACATCCTCACAGATTTTGGATTTTGCCAGTTATATCCACCTTCAAAATATATATATAAACTACAACAATAGCTCAAGCTTCTCAATAAAATAGTTCTACACTTAGCTGATTGAAAACAAGGAGATTGCAGCAATTTTTGAATAGACATGCAGAGTGTTGGTTTTTTCCCCCCTTAGAGAATTAAACTAATGAGAAGTCAACATAGTAGCACTGATTTTTAGTACAAAATAGCACTACAACACTTCCAAATAAAACCGAAAAAAAATTTAAATATGCTTAACCTTTCCTGGCAATGAAGTGATTGATGTCAGGCATAAAAGAACTGTTTGAGTGACCATCTTCCAAACTACTGCATGCAGAAAATAGCTCAGAATAAACAGTCAAGCTCCACTTTCCTGAAAGAACATGATCTAGATTATTAACCTAATTTAAATTATTTCTTCTACTAACAGATATAAAATATTGAGAAAGCTTGCAAGGCAATCCAAGAAAAATTATTTCAATGACCTATAATACAAAAAGAAGAAACCAAATCCAAAATCAGCAAAAGCCCATTTTTCTCCTGCAAAAGCCAAATTGGCTATGCTTGGGAGAACTACAGGGCTGGATCTTCATACTTTTATCTCAAACCTCAAAAAAAGTCTTCACTTCTATAGTGTTTCCTCATCCTTCTGGTTGTTAGACAAGCCACACATCAAGTACTCCCTTTGTTCCTCAAAGCCAGGATGAAGGACTATTAACCCAACTGTGACCTCCCTTTTCCCCAAGATGATTTTGTAATATCAGAATTGTTTCTTTAGTATGTCCAAAACAAGAAGTATGAACACCTATCTCATGAAGGAAAAAAAAAAACGCAAACAGGCTGGTTCAATCTCAGCAAAAAAAAAATTTTAAGTTTATGCTTAATAAGAACCTGCAAAGCTGGGCATTTATAATATTCTTGGTTTATTCTTATCTTCCACCAAAGAAATAAACCACCTCCCTGACTCCATCCCCTTTCACATACTCAAAAATATATTTCTCATATTCAGAAACTCATTGAATTTAGTTGATTGATAGTTATGGATCATCATAAATGCCAAAGATATAGAAAGCATAAGAATTAGAATCTCTTTAGGCTAAGAGTCTCATAGGATCATGGATGATTCCAAGTTGGTCAGATTCCAAGGGCATGCAATAAACAGGAAAGGTCAGCACCATGATACACATTCATGATGTGATAAAAAGGTGGTTGTGATTTGGAAGTCTTCGACAGAAGAGGAAAAACATTGGCAAAGAGAGTAACTCAGAATACTAATAACTCAGAAATACTAATAATACTAGTAACTCAGACACGATAATTTCCATGCATTCTTTTCCATCACACCTGGAGGTGAGAACACACAACCTGGAGGAGAGAACATTAAAATCTGAGTCCTAAGAAGATTTGACAGGAAAGCCTGTTGATAGTTTGGATAAGTACATCAAATAATGACATTAGCATGAATGTCAAGTCGTAGGACAGGGCTCAGGCCCAGAGTACTTAATAGGTAGGGCAAGAAAGGAGCAGAAAAAGCCTGGATGTCAACTTTTTTCTTCATTATCAACTGTATCAACAATAATGCACTAGAAAAAACAGAGAAAACAAAGAACTGTGGAAAAACACAGAACTTGAGTGGGAAGACCAGCTCAAGAAAAGTGAGGTCACACCTTCCAGCAAGATGATTTAAGGTCATTTCCTACCTTGGTTCAAAGTTTAAAGTAAGTGAGACCATAAACATGCAAGTGACCAATGACCAATCTTTCACAGAAGGAAAGATTCTGCTCCAACCACGTCTGTAAGCAGAAGATTCCTCTCGAATCTTACTCCAGTTTTGGACTTGGTTTCTCCCATTTTCAAACAAAACCAGAAATGACCCAAAAAACCCCAAACAAACAAAAAAAACGAAGCAACAACATCAAAGAGCAAATAGGTAATTTTTACAGAAAATCACAAACTTTTCCTCCGGATACCTCAGGCTGATGTTACCAACCTTCCCCATCCAGCACTACCCTACAGTTACACCACAAAAAGAAAAACAACAACAACAAAACAAAACAAAAAAACCACCACCCAAGCAAACTAATAGTACTAACCTAATCTACTTATAAAGGAAAAAGGATGGTAAGAAAGAAAAAAAATCTCCTTTATTAACTGCTTTCTCTCCTATTACCAAGTTCAGAACAAAGCCTACAACTTCATTTACCTGGCAAATGAGAAGCCCATTTTAAACCAGGCATATCAAAAGTGGCATTGCACAACAGCAGTGAACCCACTTTAATCTCGATGCTTCTGTGGGATTCTGTTCAACACTGTTATTAACTGTGACCAAAGCTGGATCATTCAGGGAAAAGCCATTCTCACTGCATCCCTTCAAAGGGATGTAACATAAATGTTTTGCATTAAAATAAAATCTCTTCAGGTCTGTCTCTCGTTTGGAAAACTGCCTGAATGTGAACCCAACAGGCACCCACAAGGTGTTAAGAGTCTACTGCTGCCACCTAATGTCGTATCTGAAACCATTAGCCCAGAATTACACATTTTTAATACAGTGTCTCAGCACTGTATCATTCTCTTCCTCCTCCACACACCTCTATCAGCAGCTTATATCAGCATGTTTTATCACAATTAGGAAAAAAAAAAGCTGTATCTCAAGGAAGTAGGACAGGACAAAACTTCAAAGTAGCAGCAGAGTTTACACTTAAGCACTGGCTTCTATAAAAACGGAGTTTCATCAACTTTGCAAAAGCTAACTACAGAAGGCATACAACTTAGCCAATTTACCCAGGAGAGACTGGCAAGTATCTCCTACCCAGTTCACATGAGACATAAACCAGTTCATTAAAGCCTTCCTTTAAAAATGCACTTAGCTATGCACACATGAGAATTACTCTCTCAGTGAAAACAACAAATGCAAAAAAAGCAAAATTCTTGCCCATGTAGGTATGTTTATGGGTGTCTGGGTTTCTCCTTCCAAACAGAAGTGGGGGTGGGGGGGACATAAACAATTTAAAAATACAGTTATGCTGTAATCAATGATTTGTTATTTACCCTAGCTAATAATCTGCTTGCAAGTAGAGTGCAAATGCTATTTTTATGTCAAATTAGTTCACTAACGATTAGTTCCATTTGTAGCATGCAGCTGAAGTCCCAGTGAAAACAGAGCAATGCAAGGAAGAATTACCTCTCCACAATGTTTATAAAAGTGGGGGCTGGGGAAACAGCTCTATGAATTTTCAATTTTATACTTCTTGTGTTTAATCTACTTTAGAAAGAGCCATTAAATTATCTTTTAAGTACATAACCAAAAACTGAAAATCAGTATCTTATAAAGGGAGCAATCCCAGTCTCAAGTGAAATGATTAGCAAAGTTAAATTCTATCCTACAGAAAGAAACAGGGGAAAGAAAATTCTACATTTGTTTAATCAGTTTGGTATCCATTCAAAAAGGGATCTTAGTAGAAACAGTTCAAATTAAAAAACACCACGCCTGAATGCAAAACAGCTACAGCATTCCATGCTAAATGATATTTAAGGCTCCTTCCAACCAAGCCATTCCATGATTCTATTGTACCACCATGCACCGTGCCTCTGTCTTCTGCTCCAGAAATTCAACAGATTCCAAAGAGGAAAGGCATAAACAATCCCAGTGTAAGGAATTTTCCCCTTCTCCCAGTGTTTACTGCCCCATCAACAGGTGGGACAGCTGATAGACAAAGGATTGCCAAGAACACAAAACACAAGTCCCAGGGGCCCACAATGGCACTGACCAAAGACTGGATAACACCCAACCAGCCCGCAGCCACGGGAAAAGAGGAGACCGGATAAAACTGATTCCCTACCACATTTTGTCCAACACACAACACTGGGTATAAAGGCCCTTTGCTGCCGAGGAGGCTGCACCATTGAGCTTTATTTCAAATCCCTGAGGGAACAAGGAACTAACAAGTTGACTTTTTGCAAATCAAACTATTTCAAGACTAAATTTCAACGCTCTCCAAACAGTGGCTAAAGGTGTATTTACAACACATGGCGGTTTCCCTTGTTTGACCTGCATTATGTATTTCAATAGATATTACCAGAGAAAATATCTAAATCCAGCTAAAATTCCCATCTTTCCAGTACCTGTATTAATAGCATTAAATTCTCCTTTTGCTTTAATTAACTTTTTTCAGTTTACTTTAACCTATGATCCTGTTTAAGATATACAGGAAAGATACGATTCTGAGAGATCATTTAATAACATGCAAATTTGTAGCTCCATACAGGAAATGAAAGATCCTAAATCTTGACATCACATCAGATTCATATGTGCATTGAAAGCAAATAAATCATTTAAACTATGATACAGAGAACCTTTTCAAATTTGCATTTATCTACAGTAAATACTGCCATGTTCTTTAATAGCTTGCTAGTGCAATCTTAGCAAACTAATGATTTATGGTTTTGACATTTTAAAAATCAGAAATCTGTCATTTTATGACACCCAGTAGAAAGTCTGCTTGAGTTGGGAGTTACATTACTCTGAATTTAAACTCAGATACATGAAACATACATAGCAAAGCACTGGACCAAGTGCCCATTTCATTATTCCAGCACTTCCCTCCCTAGCTACATGTCTAAAAGTTACCTAATGTTTTTACTTGAAATAGTAATAGATTTCTTTTTCATCAAGCAAGATACCTTTTTGTCATCCATCAGCAAACAAACCCAACCTGCTGTACACGGAGAGAACCATACTTCAGCCACCAAGCTGCACAGGTCTGCATCATGTCCTACCTTAATCCCACCCCTCAAGGAAGGAGCCCAAAAGATAACATTTCTAATGCCACATTAATCAACAACAAGTCCAGAGCAGGGGAACAAACCCCAGTCAGAACAGCTTTACAGGGAATAATTCCCTGCTTGCACTCACATCACTCAGGACATTTATGCTGTAAGCAATTTTTTTCTGCTTACAGGCTAAATAAGAAAAAAAAAAAAACCAACACTGCCCACCACTGACACCATGCCTGAGCAAATATAGCTGCAGTTTACATATACTTAAAAATAAGGATCCACACCGAAGTTAGACAGGTAGGTTAAAAAGATCAAAGAAGACTGATTCCCACTGCAAGAGAAGAGTCTTCTCTGGCAATGGATAGTGACAGAAGAAAACTTCAACCCTGATAATACACTCAGAAACACCTTAAAGAAAAAAAAAAAAAAAAAAAAAAAAAAATCACCACCACAATAACCTGAAGCAATTTGCTCAAGCTTTTTTGCAATTAGATCACATTTTCTAACATGCTTAGGGTTTAACATTTTAAAAAAGTAACAGCCTGCTGCTTTTTTGTTACTTGAATATAAAATATTACCAAATATGTTCTCTTTCAACCAAGCTGGTGTGTAAAGACAGCCACTATTTCAACAAGAAAACATTTTAGGATGCTTAATTTAAACATTTATTTTACTTACTGAAATATTGTATTTATTTCAATTTGGCAAGGGAAATCACTGGTGTAGTAAACCCCTTTCAATTATAAATAAATACAAACAATTATAGAATTTTTCCTGTGTATGCCACTTACACTAAACTGAAATGCTTCTAAATATATATAGATATATATCTACAATGAGTAAATAATGTACAAAATCACTATATTTAAGCTTCTGAAAATTGCAGCTTCCTAAGCTAAGAAAACTAGAAAGAATGTAAATAATTCTCAAAGAATCTCCTAGAGCATCCAAAGGGAGGGATGAGCACCCAAGCAAGAAATTCCTCTGGAACATGAAAAGAAAATACCTTTTGAATTAATATTTTTTATTTTCTCTTTAACCCTTTTAAATTCTACTTCCGTATTTTTTATAATATGATATACTAATACAGCAGCAGGGATATAATTTATAAATAACAGTAGATATCTTTTAGGGGTGAATTGTCACCTCTTTTTTATTTTTTGACTGATGGTTTGGGCAACCAAAAAGGGTTGAAGACCACTTCCTTAGATGCCAGAGAACAGACAATGCACCCCCACATTTTTCTCCAGATCAGAAAACCAGTCCGGCATTGAACAGTGGGTTTAGGGCAGGAAGCCACCAGTCCTTACAGAATCTGAAGTCTGCATCCTGCAAGTCTCATACAAACGATTTTTCACAGAACTTTGTAACTTTTGACTTAAGTTTGACAGCCGCTTTGTGACAGTTACAACGTACATTATTTCAAAAGGGTGGAACAACAGAAATCTACAAGAGAAAACAGGGTTATGAGTTCATTCTAGAAAACATGTTTGAAAGCGTTTTGCTAGCCTAGGTAATAACAGCTAGAAGTAAAGGAGAAAGGTGAAAGAAACAAAGGAAATCGAAGGGAAGCAACAAACCAGAAGATTTTCCAAACATGGAATTGTATACCAACAGCAAATGAAATTACAAGGGAAATAAATTGAAGCTCAAAAAGCCAAGAAAGAACACAACATGAAGAGATGAATCAATTTACTTATAAAGCTCTGACAGGTTTTATCAGATTTAGCAACCATAATGTCAAACATTTCCTCTCCTACTGGAAGGTGCAGCCCCCCAGTAGCTCCTTCACTGCCACCACCTTTCACAGCTCAGCAGGCAAACTGCTGGGAATTTCAGCACAACTGAAGGCACCAGCTTACAAATTCCAGCAGGAAGCAAGATCCAGCACATCTGTTTCCATCATTTCTGGCACTGCCTCGATCCAGATCGGCTGGAAAACACCCACCACAGTTGCCTGCTCAGAACTGGCAGAGTTTGCTGCCATGGCTGCAGCAAAGACAGTCAAGAGCTGGGATGTAAGGAACACTAAATGACATGCTACAGGAAATGTAACACTCAGCTTGCCCTCCTGTCATTTTTAAAATTCTCTGTAGCTGTCAACATGGGAAAACTAAGCAGACAACCCTGGCTAGAATAGAGAGTGCTTACAATAAGTAATAGCCTTTATGTTTATTCTTACCAAGTAGTAACTTTTTTTACTTTTTTTTTTTTTTGCTTTCAGATTGTACCATTCCTTTGTTTAGTTTAAAAAAATGGATTACTGGGAGCTAGTGTATGGAAATATTCCTAAAACTAAGATCTCTACTAACCAGAAAAAAAGAAGCGCCTTTGTGAGAACAGGTACATCAGTAAAGCCTCCACAGCAAGACCATCTTTACTTTTATTTCTTTCAATGTCCACAAGGCAATACTGAAAGCAAGGACTGCAACTCTAACACTTAAAGTTTGTTACAGGTGGCTTACATTTCTACATTTGCAAAAACAGCTTAAAGCTTTCCCTCCTCCCTGATTTGCCCCAACACTGTTTTTTGGTTGGTTGAGGTTTCTGATACAGAAACTATTACTCTAAGGCTCTGCCCCACCCTGATTTCCCTCCTTTCCCTTTTCTCAGCACATAGGCAATGACTGAAACAGACTGACTCCAAGGAACAGTAAAGGAGAGAAAAAAAAATCTCACAAAACCACAAAGAAACAAGGAAGACAAATACTACAAGCATTGCACACGTTATCACCATCACCTACAAACACTCTCCTGTTTACAGTGCTGTGATTGAGGTAGTTTTAATTTCTGACCAGTGCTACAATTAAAATTGGACCTAAAAAGGCAAAAGCAGCCTCAATTAATACAAATTCAAACTACATTATGTTTCTTTAATTTGGCAATCAAATTACCAACAGCAACTTCCACATATTGTTCAACAAACCTCACAAGACCCTTCCATTCTACATGACCAACTGCAGCTCAGACTGGAGGAAAGTAAAACCTGTTTAATAAAATGGGGTTGAATTACATTTTAAAGCAAGCATTTAGCCAGTAAAGCCAGCATTTGCTTAGGCTTGACCTCCGCTGTTTTTAACTCTAAAAAGATTTTTTTAATACCAAATTCAACAGGTTTATCAAAAAATTTAATTAAAAAACAGTATTAATGGAGTTATCACCTTTTTTTTCATCTACACTGTCACATACGTCTGAACTTCTAAGCCAAAAAGGCTTTTTCTGGAATTACTGCACTTGCAAGGATTCGAGAATTTAGAAGGATGCTTAAACCCTGGCCCACACTAAAAACTGTGAATCAAAACTAAATTATTACCCACAAGTGATAATGCATATAAGCTGAAAAAGGCTACATCCAAATAATGTATGAGTTTGTGACACGGTGTTTCTTGGAACGCTCTTCTCCCTGTGAAAAGTGTGATTAAGTGAACAATAAATCTTGCTTCAGGGAGACGGTGAAGGAAAGAACATCTGCCACCATAAAAAGCTACTCAGCTTGAACAAAAAGAAAGTATCATTACCAAAGGAGAGGTTAATGCCATCAAAACAAACAACAGTATAATCTTTTCAGAAAAAAATATCTCTCATTCCATATCCAAATTATTTTCCCTTTTTCTTTAGTGCTAAAAGCCACTGTGTTCCTAATAAACATAATTTCCCTCAAATTCTGTTAAGTAGTAAAGCTCCACAATAATAAAAGAGGAAGTAACCATCCTCCTAGTTTCTTAAAATCTCTCTCCTATATGAATTGTATTTATTTACTAAATCAAGTTTCAAAGAAAACATAAAACATCTATTATAGTCATGGATTTTGGGGCTGCAAAGGTAACTACAGATTTTACAAACAAAAGAACCTCTGGAAATCACAGAGGACTTCAACAATTTTCATCTCAACAAATAAATAGAAAGATAGCTTCATCTTTAAGTAAACAATTTTGATTTAAACTTTCAGCCTGGAGATTTGGTGGAGCTGCTCTCAGAGGAGCTATTTTGTTCTCTTTCCTTCTACTGGCACGTTATCTGTAGCAATAAAGTTTTGCCAAGCAAATTCGGCACTGTGGAGCACCACAGACGCATTCCTCAGCGTTTATCAAATCAAGCTCTTAATAACAGCATTTCCTGCAGCTTTCCATGCACATAAATATTTACTTATATGAGAAAGAGGTTTCAAAATACAACAACAGAAGAAGTTATTGCCACAAAAACCAAGAAACAAGTTTCAAGACAACAACCCAATCAACAGTATAAACGGTGGTCTCTAAGGTGTGAAGCTGAAGACCAACACCAGTATCTGATATTTGCAGCGGGATAAGGGAATATGTTGTGAAATTCATGGATACATACGCCTTTAAGAGGAAGACAAAAAAACCCTAACAACAACAACAAAAGCCTTTAATCTTAGGGCTTCCTTTTCCTTTCAGCCTACACATTACCCTTTGTTCCAGTGTAACTTGGAGAGTGCTACTATCTACCACCTGCCCCAGCAGTAGCACTGGTGGGTACATGCACGCTCCTCTGCACAGCTCACCATGCTTTTCTCAGTAGAAAAACCAACTTTAAAGTGGTAGCTACGACTTGGTGAGATGAAACCACCATTAACTTTACACCAACTTTATACACTGAGCCGCGGTGTGGGGTCTTTTTTTGTCAAAGATTAAGTCATATGGCTCTGTTCCAAAGCTCCAGCGTCCTTACAGCGTGCACATTTCTGTGTAAGGCCACCAGCTACTCTCTGTCATGGGTTGACCTCCTGCCTGGATGCCAGACACACACAAAATGCCTCTCCATCACTACCCTACACAGCTGGACGGGGGGGAAAACATAACTAGGTGTTCATTAGTTGAGATAAGGACAGAGGGAGATCACTCACCAAACTCATAGGCAAAGCAGACTCAAATTAAAGACATTAACTGAACTTATTACTACCACAATCAGAGCACTATAATGAGAAGTAAAATAAGACCTTAAGAACACCCTCCTTCCATCCTTCCCAGCTCTACCTGCTTCCCTCCCAAGAGGCACAGGGAGACAGGGAATGAGGTCCTTTTCCTCCCATATAGGCCCCCCAGCTACCAAAACCTCCCCACACAAACACAACACATTCTCACACCTCACATTCTTCCAATTCATGCTTCTCTACCCCCCCCTCAATTTTGCAACCACATTTGCAGCTCACAGTAGCTGTAGTTTTCCCACTCATTCTGTTTCTGCACAGAAAATGTATATCTTAAAAAATCATTATTTCCTCAGTACTATTTCTGTTGCTGTTTGGAATTCAGAAAACTTCCTAAAGCCAAGATAAATGCAAAAGGAAGTTACCTGAAACTTCCAGTTCCTAGGCTTTTAAGTCCCTAGGGATCATTGAACAGTTAGGTTTGGAAGAGACCTCTGAAGATCATCCAGCCCAACTCCCTGCCAAAGCAGGGTCACCTGGAGCAGGTGACACAGGAACACATCCAGGTGGGGTTGGAATGGCTCCAGAGAGGGAGAGTCCATGAGCTCTGTGTGCAGCCCGTTCCAGGGCTCTGCCACCCTCAGTGTAAGGAAGTTTTTCCTGGTGTTGAGGTGGGACTCCTGAGTTTATGGCCACCGCTCCTCACCCTGTCACTGGACACAACTGAAAAGAGCCTGGCCCCATCCTCTTGGCACCTTCCTCTGTGATATTTACATACATTAAAGAGATCCCTCTCAGCCTTCACTTCTCCAGACTAAACAGGCCCAGCTTCTGCAGTGTCTCCTCCTAACAGAGATGCTCTGGACCCTTCATCATCATCTTCATCCTCCCATCAGATAAGCTGGCACAAAACCACAAATATTTGATCACAGTGGTAATCCTGTCAGATGGCCATCACACATTTTTTTCCACACAAAATAAAATAGGGATGGTTTAAAATGGTTAAAAACCTTCATCAAACTCAGGGTATTCTGCACACAAAATAAACTCAAGTACACCTATCCAGCTCTGCTTCCTATGCTGGTTCTTCCACACAAGTGAAAAGCTCAAGCTCATATGCAGTTAGTTTGAAATGTGACAGCAACCAGAGTAACTGAATAGAGAAATCACTTTGTACATCATGTGTGGTCAAATCCACAAAGAAACTTTTTTCCTTTTTCAAAAATAATGATGAAAGAGCACTGTACTAGCAGGGAGGGGTACAAGCTGCAGAAAATAAGTTCAAAGAAATAAACGTGAACCTCATTCACTTACACATGGTTTGAGGCGCAAGCAAAACTACAAGGTCTTTAAGCGGGTTTCCTAAAAAGAGAGTCAACTTAATTTATATGGATGATGTAAACAGGATGTAGTACATGAAAACTGATATTACCAGTATACTATGAAAGTCCTGACTTTATATTCATGCTTGTTTTCCCCGTTATAATAACTCATTCAAACTTTAATATGAAAAAAATTCTCTGCTGGACTATAACAAAAAGAATGCTCACTCCTACTTCATACATTTCTCAGAAACCACAGTCACTTGTGAGGCTGTAGCAAAGTGGGAGTTGGTCTCTTCTCCCAAGTAACAAGCAATGGAACAAAATAAAATGGTCCCTAGTTGTGCCAGAGGAGGTTTATATTGGGTATTAGGAAAAATTACTTCACAAAAAGGGTCATAAAGCACTGGAACAGGCTGCCCAGGGCAGTGGTCGAGTCTCCAGCCCTGGCATCATTTAAAAGATGCACAGATGTGGCACCTGAGTACATGGTTTAGCTGCGGACTTGGCAGTGCTGGGTTAATTGTTGCACTCAATGATCTTAATGGTTCTTTCTAACTTTAATGATTCTGTGTATTTGAAACCGTCAGAAAATTCTGCCATTTGATTTTTTTTAATTATTTACATTCTAAACTCATGAAAAGCATTATTTAATTGCTAGTGAAAGATTCCAAATCACTTATTCTACACCTGCTTAACCTGATCCCTCCAAAAACCAAACAGGCTTGAAGTCAAAGACAAGTCTGATGCCTTTTCTGCTTGTCAAGACAAGAACCCATTACTGCTGACAGCTGAGAGCAGCCAGGGTGCTTGGAGTAGCCGATAGCTGCTGTGTCAAGGAGTAACAAAATACTCAATTTCAGGATTCTGCCCTCAAAAGTTAGTTATTTTACTACAGTAATAATTAATTTCAAACAGTTGATTAAGAAAATGATGGTAATTTGTTGTAACTGTGATAACACTATTTCACAACTGGTGAACAGGATGCAACTGCTTACTCCAAAATCTACTTTCATCTCAGATACAAGGCATTCTATGTATTGTTTGTTTCAAAACAGAACCATAGAAGAAAAAGCAGTTCTTACTGCAAAGCAAAACTCACACAAGTGCTTCAGCCATCATTTCGGTGTACAGCAGTTTCCCTAATGTAAAACAAACAGCAAGTGCAAAATATGTGTCTTGGTTCTGACAAAACTTCGTAGTTTAAGCTTTATTCTTAACAAATTTAAGACATGTACCATCAGCTCAGTAAAGAGTGACTTATTCAGAAAATCCGTTTATTGCCTATTACATAGGCAATACACAAAATTGTGACCTGAATGGTCTGGGGAATTACATAAAATAAGTTTTTTGCTTGTTTGTTTCACATTTTTCTTTTTTTCCATTTGTATGAAAATGCCCATACAAACAATCTTCTTTCTAAGCTGTGCGGTATTCCAAGCTGTAAAACATTCATTTCCTCAGAAACACAACTGCTGTCTTTTTAGAATTATTATTACCAGACCTCTAGCTCTCTTTACACTCTCCTATGAGAATGAAAATACTGATTCCTGGGGAACTGCACTTCAACTTAATTCTCTGAAAATGTACTCTACTTGAATTGTTCAATATGAGATTTGCACTGTGAGAAATACCAGCATCTGATGAGAAATGAGTTTTTCTGCACCATGAAATAAAAACACTTTTTGGAATGAAACAATTCTTATAGACATCACTTTTAAGATTTGTCAAAGCTTTGAAATTTGTGTTTCCATCGTATGAGTTGTAGGCTCACATTCTCCTCATTTATACTGGCCCTACTTTCAGCTGAGCTATTTTTTTCTGACACCAACACAACAATCTCTAGGATTTATTTAGTAGTCTATCTTGACTTCTTCCATAATCAGCAACTTCCCTGAAGCACTGCAGCATTATTTCTTGTTAAATGAAACATTCCAAAACAGGGCAGGAAAACCTGCAAAGAAGTGAAGGAGAGAACAACAGATCTGAAGGCACAAAGAAAAAGGAATCCTTTTTAAGGGATGATAAACAGAATGAGAATTACAGACTATCATCTCAGTGAAATACTATAGTGAGAAGACCAAATCTGAAAGCAAAGTCCCCAGGTTCCTCAGAAAGACGGAAAGGTTGCGGGACACAAAGGGGTTTCAAGGGAGCAATGCTGGAGTCTGAAAAGGAAAAACAAATACTACTTTTGTACTATATTATCCTGTATTGTAGAAATATGTACAAAAATCATATTCTGGTTTTCTCTTCTGCATACACTGCTACTTTCTTCTCCTAGTTTCATTCAGCTTTTCCATAAATATTCCTAGAGCCAAAATCTCCTTTACACAGGTTTTCTTGCACAGTCTGGACTAGGGTTAGAGAACTATTTGTTGTTACCTTGCCTTTTTATTCTTAAACCTTAGCTGATCTTCAATTACCACTTACTCACATACATTATCACAGAATCTCAGAATGGTTTGGGTTGGAAGGGATTCTTAAGATCATTTCTTTCCAAGGCCCCTGCCACGGGCAGGGACACCATTTGCAATACCATGTTGCTCAGTACCCCATCCAACCTGCCTTTCAACACTTCCAGGGATGGGGCTTCCACTATTTCTCTGAGTAACATCTGCCAGTGCCTCACGACCGTCACAATTAAGAATTTCCTCCTAATATCTAATCTAAACCTGCTCTCTTTCAGTTTAAAGTCATTACCCATTGTCCCACCAGTAAAGCTGTGCAAGAAGTCCCTCTCCAGCTCTCTTGCAGCCCCCTTTGGGTACTGAATAAAAGGCTGCAGTGAGGACTCCCTGGAGCCTTGCCTTCTCCAGGCTGAGCAACCCCAACTGCCCCAGCCTTTCCCTGCGGGAAAAGTGCTCCATCCCCAACCATACCAACACAGATGACTCAGCATCAACCCACAAATGACAGAGCTGCCTCTTTTACCATAATTATCAATTCAAAAATTAGCCAAAAAGACTTTCCGAATCCTCCTTGCTCGTCTCTCTCTCAGCCTGCAGTAGCTACTACACAATGATGCCAAATTACAGTCCAAGACAATCCTTCCTAAAATGTTTGTCCTGCTCATTTCAGCACATCCAGAACATGTGCAAATCCTTCTATTTCCGGTGAAATGAAACGTTCCAAAATGAAAACGTATACTTCCATTTTCCCAAAGGAAATTCAGCCAGAACTTATTCTATTTTTTTTTCTTTTTCACCTAAAACCAGAAGAAACCCTGCTTTTCAATAGATACTTGACTTTTGCTTACTCTGGTTTTACTCTCATCTTTACTTCAGGTTTTGCCTCTATTTTCCCATCAAGGTGCTCTTCTCAAGTACTTTAATCTATGCTGCCCTAACACTGCTTTCAGCAATCAGTGATAGAACTGAACATACAGGCAATTATAACTCAAGTTGCTGACTTGATCAAAGCTATAGTGATCTGAGAAAGAAAAAAAAATGGGGAAAAAGCCTATAAAAAACACAAAAGAAACATTGATCATAGCACCATTCACAGAGTTTGGAAGGGAGAAGTTTCCAGAGGAAACAGATGTTTTCCTATGTCCTCTTGGTCTGATTTAATTTGAGCAGCCTGTACAAAGATTGTCTTTGTACAGAACCAATCTTTGAGTACCTCCCTTAGATCAACTCCTCAGGCTTAAAGCTGCCCTCATTTTCAGAGGCCTGTAATCTCTGCTAATAATACTTAGCAGATACTTTCCTTGAGTGTCATCTTAGTCAATTACAGCAGAGGCGCTGGTCACTTCATTCCACTTCTCCTACAACCAACCCTTGTTCTCACACCCACCTATCAATATTGACCAACTCCTTCCTTGGGAGTTCATCTCTGTCACTTGGGTCCTATTCCAGATCTCCCAGGTTCCCCAGACCATTCAGGTCACAACCCTTAAAATAACAATAAACACAGTCTGAAACAGAGTGTAAAATAACTCATTTGATACTACTGTGCTGCAGCCTACCACAACTATTTCTGTAACCTTACTTCAAATAGAAGAGTCCTAACTCTTGCCTCTTATTTTGTTGTTTTTCTCCCCATCTCACATCTAAAATTACACAGTACACTTTCAGAAAACAGCACTGGGGCTTTTAACACTCAGTCCAGCCCAAAGAAAGGCTGAACGAGGATCTGAGCAGCCTGGTCTAGTGAAAGGTATCCCTAGCCATGGCAGGGGCTTGCAACTAAAAGATCTTTAAAGTCACTTCCAACCTAAACCATTCTATCATCCTCCCTGCCTTAGTTAACGGGAGTTTAACATTTCTCTCTTCTCTCCTTGTTACAGGCTATCTGCATAACTCAAGGAAAAAACAAATCAAGCAAATCAACCTCCCCCAGAAACATTACAAAACAGAACACACCAGTGTAGATTAGTAGCAGAATGTTTTCTGAATAATAAAGAAAACTTTTACAATTCTTAGGGAAAAAAAAAGACAAAAGTAAAAAAGAAGGAAATAAAGCAGCACAAAAAGGATAGATGTCTAAACACTTTCCCATCCTTTGGCTATTTAGAAACACATTTTTTACCCAAAAAAAACCCAAGTGCTAACCTACCATTTGTGTAAATCAGCATCAAATCCATCTGTCCAAAGAGAATCAGATATCAAGACTGGTTTTACACACACTTCATAAAACCACAGTAATGGCTATTTTTTTCAATAATTCAAGGTACTGTCAGTTGGTTTTTGTTCTTTCTCTTAGAAAGGCAACAATGCCAATCACTACATCCTTACTGGAAAGTCAGAACTATGCACAGTTCTGCTGCTACACAGAAACAAGACCGATGAGCACCATCTCATGGGCATTTCAGGTAACAGATTTGAAACAGAAGAAAAAAGAACTTAGTGAATTCTCCAGCATATGGATATACTTTCTAAAATAAATACCTTGAAATTGAATGACACACAAGCATAATTTCAAAGTTTCAGATGCTTAGATATAAAAGTGTGGCTCAATTTAAGGATTTTCCTAAAAAAATCATTCACTGCAAATATATCTGACAGGAACATTGACACATTCACACAGGAAGAATTTTAGAAGTATTTAGCCACTAAAAAAAGTAATTATAAGCAGTTAGGTACATGAAATTAATACCACACCCATCCCAAAGAATCCAGTTTCTGGCAGAGGAACTCTAAAGTAAGTTCTTAAAAAATAAGATAAGAGCAGTACCAACAGAACTCTTACTTCCCTTGTATGCATGTACGTAATTTTAAAAATAACTTCAAAAGCATGATTACACATTTGGATGTTTTCTTTTCAGCTGCAGAATAATTAATGAGCTTCTAAGAGATTGCTTACATCCATTCCAGCAGATCCTAGAATGACTAAAACATGACTCCTTAAAAACCGTCTTGAGGGCCACACTGCTTGGGAGTACTTGACATTCAACAATACAGCTCCTCTGCAGCCTGAAATTTTACCCAGCAACAGCAATACCTCAGAGAGAACAACCCCTTTCACTTGTCTACTAGTTCAGGTTACAAAGACACTCCTCATGACATTTTTACCTTTCTTCAGTTAATACCAAATAAATTTATAGACAACTAACTTCGCTAAGCACATTTCGGATAAAATTTTGCTCACTATGGTTCCCGTAAGCTTTATTGGCAAAATATCTTGTAACAGTCGCTGTTAAACTAGTTTTACTCCTTTGGGTGCTAGATTTTACCAACCCTGCACAACAAATGAAACTTTGTTTACTGTCTTTATTTACTGGATACCAGCTAACAAACAAACCAAGGAGCAAACCAAAACAAAATATTAATCACAGCACTTTAAGCACCACTGCAGAAATTAGAGAGAATGCAGACTCTGCCAGCACAGGCAAAGCTGCTCCAGGCTAGGCACTCCACTAAAAAATCCAGACTTAATTCTAGAACAGCATCATGTTTTGAAAGACATGAAGAATTGTTGTGTCCCCCCTGCCCTGAACACACTCAAGTTCTGGGAAAGGTGTTCATTAGAACAGCGCAGCTGGCACCTGGAAGAGGAGGCCACAGTTCTGCAGCCATTGTGCCACCTGCCTGCACCACCTTTGCAATCATTCCACCACAGCTGAGGGTCAGGCCACATCTACTGTTTCAGATGCAGATCAGGATGAGTCTGAGTAAACCTTCAGAGCAAGCCCAACAGTGTTTCCTTGGCTTCCTTCCAAAACTCACTCAGTCCAGTGACCCCTCTGCACAGCCTCCCCAGAACAGAGGCTCAGCCAGCTCCCCTCTCACATGTATCAGCAAATTTGCCAGTCCAGATGCTCCCCAGGCAATGAGGAGGATAATACGTTCTAAATGCCTGTTACTCAATTTGCCATGTCACAACATGATTCTCCATCAAACTACCAGGATCTAAACAGATGCCTTTTCCCAAGCTCATTTTTATCAGGACAAGTGTATCAATTCTCAATCAAGCTGAAGTAATTCTCCTAGTTAAGTTGGGAAGCAGCAAGCCACCTGTAGAAATTCACCACAGAAGAAACTACATTTGGTCAGCAACCCTGCCAGCTAACAAGGGTTTCCAGCTCCATCCCATGAATCCCATCTCACATCAAAAAAATTAACATTAGGGCAAGACACGTTTTGTATGAAGCAGAACGTAATTATCACAGCCCAGACGCTTCAACATCTTTCTGTTCCTGACTCAGGCAGGTCTGTACCAACTCAAATGTCATCTTACTCAGGCTTCCAGATTTCTCTAATAAAGATGAGAGACTTCTACAGGGCCAAACACACAAAGTTGCACCCAATGTATCAAGCCAATTTCATCATCTTTGGATGGGCTTTCATTAGAGCACTGAAATTTGTTCCCTTTACAATCGAAAAGTTTATGCATCATGTATTGTAATAAAAACAAAACCCAGCCTTTTTTAATTAGTCTACAATACTTATCAGCATTCCATAAGATTCCATAAAACTCATTTTAGTACAGTGGTTCCAACATCTTCAAACCTCTAGCAGAACACCTCATATAAGAAACACTTGGCCGTTTTTAAGGTTTTGCACTGTTAAACTCACTGCCATTCAAACCTAACTGACTGCAGGCTTATTGGCAATTGTTCTAAGCTGTCCCCTAATCCACTTTGCCAAGATTTATTATTACACTTAGTCTGCTGACTAACTGCATAAAATATTAGTTGGCCTTATGGTTGATGTTATGCAGGAGGTCACATTAACACATTGATCCCTGGGTCTTATAATCTATACTTGACACTCTTTCAAGGGATGCTTTTATTGGCAACTGTAAACTTTTAAGTGCTATTCCAAGATAAGCTTTTCAGTTGCTGAGTCTTAGGAGGAATGTTGCTTTTCTCTCAAACATTGGTAGCCTTTTTAACACTTGCACTTCCACTGTTACGAAACAACAGTCCCTGCCTTCTACATTTTTATTTCTGCCAGCACAATTATGGCACAGAGTACTACACTTCTAAAGTTGGACCACTCAGCTTCAATGGAATTCTAGTAACTGGTTTTGTTAGACAATATTATAGTTCTCTTATACTACTTATACTACTATTTATACTACTCTTATTTGTTGTGTACTACAACAAATTTTAAAAAATCTATAAGCACATCTATAGATGCCACACATGTACAACACTATAGAGAGTAAGACAGCATTGTATGCAGGTGAACTTAAATAAAAGCTACAAAAAGTCTGCAAAACATTATCTTTTATCTTAAAATCAAAGAGTCTGAAAATAAACACTTTTCAGGTGTAAATTGCTATGTCTCAATGCACTAAGTACATTGCAAATAGCTTTATACACTTCCCTGCAAACCTAACTCAGGCTGGTCTCCAAATGTAAACATCCCCATTGTGTTATCCAGATCGAGTTAATATAAAAACCCAAAGTAAACCTCCTACTGGCATGACAGGTGAGCACACAATCTGTATTACAGAACACTTCACTTTCTGTTACCGAAGACTGAAGCAAGAAATACAAATAACAGGTTTTGGCACGGCCACCACGTAATTTCAGCTCTATCAGTTGCTGAATTACAAAGAGAAAGAAAGGAAAACTGCCTCTATTTACGCAAACACTCGCAGTAGGGGCAATGAGGTCTTGGAAATCCAACTAAACTTATAAACCCTAAGTTTTCTGTAATACCCTTAAGATGTCTGCACAGTTATGGGATTTTCCACCCAGCAAAGTCTCAGTTTTCCTTCTGAGATTTATGATATATCTTTTTCCTATTTAGTATTTACTTAAGACTGAATTATGCAGCATAAGTGAAGCAGATTAACATTTTATCCCCATTAATCCCTCTTCAAGGGAATAAGTCTATGCAAGCACATGGGTGCCTCAAGTATGACTACTCAGCCATACAGTTGTAGCATTCTTATTTTATAGAATGACATCACTACTGAAGTATATTTATCCTGTGAAGTTGTAGCATTACACACTTTCAGAAAATGATGTTTGTTTGGGTTTTTTATACATGTAAAGTGAAACACTGAAAAAAAATTATTCAATTACCAACACTGGGGAAAATACGGAGGCAATGGATGGAAGGTGAAAGGAAAAATACTTTTTTTTTTCATGTAAAAGTTAAGAAAGGGATGGGGTCGTTCAGTTTTTATTTATTGCTGGACACTTTCTGCAAAACATTCAGCACAGAATACAATTCTTCAGAAACCATTCTTATTTCCAAATGAACCCAAATCTTATTTCATCCTTGCTGCCATTCACCTGCCTTCTTTTATGTGCAATGCTGTCTTTGGCAAAATTTTTACCTAAGAACAGCTGGTCAAGGACAGATCTGGAATACAAAAGGTTGCTGTGATACAAATATTATTCAGAAGTTGAAGAGTACTTCAATACAAAAATTTCAACTCTGTTCCTTCCTCTCATGCAAATTTCGAGACAAAAGACAGGAAAGGGACATGTGAAACACATTTATAGTCAGCCCAACCAAATACTAATGAAACGCTTAAGCAAATGTTCACAAAGAAAAGTAAAAGTTACAGAAGAAGAAATTCAAGCTACACTTCTCTGCCACCTTATCAAAGTATAAAGCTAGTGTCAATCATGCTCTGACAAAATACTGCCAGCTACAGTTTGTAACCTTTGTACAAAGCAATTTACAGACAAGCCAGAAAAGTGAACAGCTTTCAGCATCTAGAAGAATTCTAACAACTGAGCATTTGACTGCAACACCGACAAAACACATTCAGTAACTATGCTATTTCAGTGATTCTATCAACTCAAAGATCCCTTCTTCAAAAACAAGATAAACAAAGCTTTAACAAGAAACCAACATTACTTAAAATGTAATTGCCACTACAGTCACCGCATAACAGAATGACAAGCATCTTGCTGAATGTCAGTACCCTTCCAAATCAAAAGGTCATATGAAGCAAGGTTCTATTTTTGATTTACACACTTCCCATTAAGACAGAGTGCTGAGCACTGTAGCCACCTCTTTCTTGAGCAGCCCATGCACTGTTTGCAAACATTTGGAGCTAATTTAGGTGCTAAACTCTGGAGAATGCTGCAAATCCTGATGCCACTAAAGTAAAGAACAATCATTACAGTGCTTCTCTCCCTTTCTGTATGTGGGCAGTCCAGACCAAGAGCAGAGGCTGCAGCAAATGCAGGGTTAAAGCACTAACACAGTTCTAGACTGAGCAGAAAATACAGAAAGCAACAGCATTCTCTCTGAGAAAACTTATCAGTGGCAAGCACTACAACACCATCAAAACTCTGCACTGAGGGGACCAACGGGAAAAGGAGAGGGTTATGGAAAATAAAGCTACAGATAAAAAACCTCCTCCATGGTAGACGCTTAAATTCCTAAAATATTACATACCCATTTGCTTGGCAACCATTTTTAATTTAACTGTGTTTATCCTATTATACTACTTTAACTATGTTACACATGGCACTACAGATGGTGCTAAATGACTCCAGGTAATCAGAAGAATGCTCTTGTGAGATAACAACATTTAAGAAGCGATAAAATTAGATTTCTTTTTCTCATTGTGTTCCAGTCCTATTTCTCACTGTGTTTAATGCAAAACTAATTTCAGCTTTATAGCACAGAAACATTTTTGGAACCCAAAAATATGTGAATGAAGTCAGTCATGCAAAAACCAAGACACTGTTAGAATGTCATAAATAACCTGAGAGGTGCATCCATTTAAGGAAGAATTTTAAGGAGTCTGGTAGAGAAGCAGGAGGAAATTTCTCTGTTTATGCCTCCTATTACTCCAAAAATTAGGAATAGCTTTTATTCACAACACATAAATATGCTACATCTATTAAATAATCCAATTTACATATTTCCATATTTAATATGCATTTGGTCCATGAATCACACTACCAGCCTTAATTCTTTCCATCAAATCCACAATTAGATTCTCATAAATTCAAAAGCATCGTCCTAGGGGACGAGGGATCTTAATGTTCTTCGGATTACACTAGTCCAGTTACCAGTTTAAAAAGTTTTCCACGTTGTGCGTATAAAAGCTCTTATTTCTAACCTCAGATGGTTGTTGGCAGTAACCATGATTTTGGCCACCGTTCAGTAATGGCAGTGACAACAGCTGCAGCCAAGGCAAAGCAAGTCAGACACTTCAGATTAGAACACATCTGTCCTTCCTCAGGTTATCATCCTTCACACTTGGCACTTGCTGCACAAAACTAGGCAACTCAAAGATTTGTCCACAATGTATCTGCTTCACGTGATGTACAGGAAGTCCAAACTTCAGCTGCTAACATTTAGCAGCTAACGAAGACATTTCTGACTTCAGATTTGAAAACCTGAACATTTTCACTTCTTCCTCCTTTCAAAGCTGCTTCTTTAGGACGCACACTCGAGGGAATTAGCAAGTAAAACCAAAAAAACAATTCCCAGTGTCACCTTTAGGGCCTAGCAAACAGGACCACCTTTGTATTGTCAACAAGCTTTCTTTGGTAATTATTTTTCAATACAAAGAGCAAATATTACTTCTACCAATACACGTTAATGCAAACAGCAACTATTACTCTTCCTGATATGTGTTATTCTTCACTTCAAAGAAAAACCAAAGAAGCATTTTGCATTCACACAACTACTATTATTTAGGTTTAGTTTCAAGCAAGTACCACACAAGTTCTAGCATGACTCCAGGTTTTCGGACACCCTGCTTTAGGAATTTGTTTGCACAACACAGACTGTCTCTTGCCTTTACAGGAACAAGCCTCTCACTGCACTGTCAGTCACCAAGAACAGCTTTTGTGCTCAGTTCCCCTTGCACAACTAAGTACCACGTAAAGCAATGGTTGGCAGTAAGAGTCTCAACACAAAGATGGAAAAGTCTTCTAATCTCTCACTGCAGTTAACAGAAGGCTGACTTTAGGGACAAAACACAAGAGTTTGTCATTTTCCCAACAGATTAAAAAAAAAAAAAAAAAAAAAAAGAAAGAGTTGTAGGTCCTCAGCCCCAAGTCTACCAGAGGATTTAGGTGTTTATAAATATTCTTCAGTGGCAAACTAAGGACCAAACCAAAACAAAATATAAATCACAGTACTTTAAGCACCCCTGCAGAAATTGTCTGCAATTGTCTGCCCCACTGTTATAGGACAGGTCACAACCACAGCAAGACAAAAATCCCAAACAGCACAGCTTCATCTTCCATTGCCCAAGTTGTAGGGGTACCACCCCTGCTAGAGCTTCAATCTATATAACCTCATTTCAGGTTTTAGGTCATTGCTTTCTGAAGAGTTTCAATCACAATTGTAACAGGCTAAAAACAGCTAAAAAATATCTATGGCAAATTACATGCTTTAAAAAGTGGACTTCCCACCTCCTTTTTTTTTTTTTTAATATTGGGCAACTACAGAAAAAGCACAGCAAAATCTTAACCACAAATTGGCTTTTCAGGAATATTGTTCTTCTGGTCTTCACAAAGTGATTAATAGACACCCACATTGTCTTCGAACACTGAAGTTTAGGTCATTTGACAGTTCCCCAATGTTTAGTTCTCATTTGACAATTTCTCTTGTTACTTTCTTGGTTTTAAACAGCTTTCTAACTTTTTGCCATATCCTCCATCTCAGGAACTGGAAAACAAGTCTCTAAATGGCAATCTACACATAGCAAGTACCCATCAGAGGATGTTTCATGACTTCAGCTAACAGCAGTGGACCTTGCAGTATATCCTGGTATGTATTGACAGATAATTGTATGATCACAGAACCACCCCACCTGTTTAAAACACAAGGAGATTAGCAGAGAAGGAAAAATCAGCCCTTCTTGACAAGGACAGCTTGTTACACCTTCAGAATGAGAACCCAGCTTCAGCCTCCCAGCTGCCCCAATAGTACATTTCTGTGTAGACGAAGTAGAAGAACAATGGGCGCTGCTGAAATTGCAATACTTCATTCCAGTCTGTAAAGGTTGTGTGGCTATTTACTGGAAAAGTCACATTCTCAGTTACAACAAACAGAACAAATGTTTTCCTTTCTTCCTTTTAAATGCAAAAGGAATTCAGACTTCACATAAAAACACAATGCAACAAGCGTAACAAGGCAGCTCTAGAGCCAGGTACTTAGACACAATACTCTGATTATTAAGGACAGTAGCTACTCTTGGCCAAATTATTAACCTTCCTAAACAAAAGCATCTTTGCCTTCAAAATTCGGGATATTAAGACTGAAGTTCAGGCACCTTTTAATACAGAAATCTGCACTGCAATTACTGCAATTGAGAAATCCTTTACTCTGCATCGATCCCATCATTATAATGATCAATACTTGTTTTAAGAATCCATATGTGCATTCAAGCATTCTTTCCAATTTGCACAATAAGGTCACAGGCAAACAAACCCACTTAGAAGTATCCTGGGTGAACAAAACTTCTTAAGAGTTGAGAACAGAATTCTAACTACAACTCTAGCCTCATATATGTGAGCTACAGGAAATATTAAAAGTGACCCCTAGAAGCTGAGAAGTTGAACATCCAACTGGAAAATTACTGTAAGTGAGCATTTATAGCTGTTCTCCTCCTTCTCCACATACCTACTTTAACAGGAAATTGAAGCATCAAGATCACTCAGTGCTACAGAACTCAAATGCACTGCCAACCCACAGAAGAGACACTGTAAGTGTATTTCAAAGCTAAAGAGCCATTCTGCACAGTAGGTGTCACGCACGGTGCAAAATGGTCACTAAGCCCGTGTCTGACCAGCCTCATTGTCAGTAACACGCAGCATTACTACACCAAAATGCACAGAAATATCCTGTTCAGGATCATACTGGAATTCAGCCACCAGAGCAGGAATGAGGAATGAAACACTCATTAAACCTCACATGTCAGCAATAGCTACAGGATAGTGTCACACTACAGAGCAAATGAAAACACAGACACTAAACAATACGTGACAGAGATGGCACAAGTCAAAAGCCACTGAAATAACTCTCCCTCTCCTGCCACCACATGCACGTTAAGCTTAAATTTGTGGCACTCTGGTGTACCTGAAAGTGGCTTTTCCTATAGAGATTAACAAAGAATTGTTAATTCCATTCGACCACTAAATGACAAAAATCACCAAATGGTTTGGGTGGAATGTGGGTGGAAAATGACCTTAAAGATGGGTCCCTTAAGGATATCTGATGTATCCCTTAAGGATATTTCAGTCATGTTACTGACAATGGGTAAAATGGTTTAGGTGGAAAAGGACCTTAAAGATCATCCAGTCCCTCTGCCATGGGCAGGGACACCTTCCACTAGACCAGGCTGCTCAAAGCCCCATCCAACCCGACCTTGAACCCTGCCAGGGGTGGGGCATCCATAGTTTCACTGGGCAGTTGGTTATCCAGTGAGTGGCCCATCCATCAAACCCACGCCTCTCCAGTTTATAGACAAGGATGCTGTGCCAAATGCTTTGCACAAGCCCAGACAGATGACAGCAACTGTTCTTCCCTCATCCACCTGCAGTGCTGCAACCACATCACTGAAGGCAACCAAATTTGTCGGCCCCTTAATCTGCCCTTAGTGACACCTTATTGGCTCTCACCAATCACCTCATTTTCTATGTGCCTTCAAACAATTTCCAGGAACATCTGTTCCATGATCCCGTAAGGCACAGAGGTGAAACCGAACAGCCTGGAATTTCCTGGGTTCTTCCTTTTTCCCCCTCTCTTTTAACACTAGGAGTTATGTTTTCCCTTTTCCAGGCACTGGTAACTTCACCAGTCTGCCAAAACTTTCCTAATAGGCCAGATGGTGACAAGATTCTGATATTTAAATAGTCAGGATTTGAATCCAAAAGCTTCAACTTGAAACAAATAGTTTATAATCAAGTTTTATAACAGCACAATTACACTGATTAAACTAAACTGCTCATGTGTGATGTTATTTTATGAAAATTTCTTTGGGCAGTTGGTTGCTCCTCTAAACTCTTACTCTACCTCTATTCATATGTCTAAAAGAGATCTCAACAACTCCTTGCATGCCTAATTAAAGAATCCCTAGGGACACATCCATCTTTAAAGAACAGCAGCAAAGACATCAAGATTAACTCAACACTCAGGTGAAATTTGAGTATGAGTGACTAGAAAACTTTATTCAAATACCTTAATCACAAGGTCTGACACTTGCTCCTTTCTGTGCCTTCTCCCCACACTCATGAATCTGGCATTTTTTGCTGTTTATGAGCCTGGTCTTTGCAGAAGAGGTGTTACAAGTGCTTCTTTACAAGTCACTCACAGCACCCTCAATCCTGACAAATGGCAACTGGAATCTCCTCCTGCTAAGGAGAGAAATCAGGGCGGCTTTCACTCCCCGAAGAGGCGAGACTTCACCAAACCAGCAAAACTCCCAACGAGCCAGATACATTCTGCTGTAAAAGCTGTACACAGCAAGAGCTCAAGTCTTCAGCACCAGGTCTCAGATGAGTCATGGAATAAACATCTCCCCAAGGCAATTCTCCTGCCAATCAGCTGATCCACAACAACTGCAGCACACGGGGCATTCGAAGATTCCCAGCCTGCTACGGATTCCAGTGTGTGCTCAGGACTCACTTCTGCAGCCAAGGATGAAGGCAGCAGGGGCCAGGTCATGGAAGAGGAGGAGAGGGGGCACAGAAAGGACAAAGCAGTGTCCTGGTATGAGGCTAGGCAGTAGATAATCTAGCGTGGCACAAGATTGGGACCTTACTTTTAAGGACTAAATGGGCAAGGAAACAATGGCAATAACTTCCTCATAAGCATTTACTGATTTATATGAAGATGAGAAACCACTGGTTCAGTTTCTGATCCTGAGAACTCTTTTCACTGCACTTCACCATTCAGTTAGGCACCAGTGATACCCTGTTTAAAACAAGGACATTTGAAGTTTTAAAGCATCATCGCTTCAGAAGGTGACCCTTAGCTATAGAGTGTAAATTAGACAGAGAATCTTTTGCAATCCCAACTGAAATATCCATTCCCAGCATCTCGGGTGTTATCTCATTCTGTAACAGCAGCAATACATTAAACATACAAAGCTCCCCATCTCATGTTCCAAGTTTCAAAACACATTCTAAAAAATGCAATCACAGTTACTCAGTTTTATACTCCATATCAGACACCTAAAAGCCAGGCATTAGGGCACCTAAATTACACACTGGAACCAAATTCTACAATATAAGTAAGCTCCCATTATACAGGGAGAAAAAAAAATCTTGCAAGTTCTTTTCAATCAAGTTCACAACCACAACTAGAAACAAATCACATGCTTAGTTTCAACAAAAACATTAGCAGGAGGCAGATGCTGACTGGACTGATAGTTTCCATTTGTTTATTTAACAGTCATGCACCATTCACAACATTAGTCATTTGGTTCTTATCCTCCCCTCAATGGCATTGTTTTAAGGCTCAGCAGCAATTCTGTATCACTGGCCATATTTTGTAACTTAAGTCTATGATTCCATATAAAAAATATTTTAGGCTTGGATTTTGTGATGGGTTTGGGTTGTTTTTTGGTTTGGGGTTTTTTTTTGGGGGGGGGGGGGGGGCAAGGGTGGCATGGTGGTGATTTTCTTAAGCACTGCTTTATTACAAGGCCCATCTGGACTGCTAACAATCATGCAAAAGACAGTTGTCTTAGGAACACAGTTTTAATGCCAAAGAATGCAAACAGTACAACTTAAAGGCTTCTCTATCAATAGACTACTAAAACTTAAAAGTTGCAGGATCTGAAAAGCCTTTATTCAGCAATTCTACAACCACAGGGTTTACCTGATTCCTCACCTACCCCCACCCAAATCAGTACAATTCCCAACCAAACAGAGTTTGATAAAGGAACCACTTTGTGAGGGGTTTTACCATGCAAACATTCAGCATCTTGGACTCCATAATCCCGTATCTCCCAGTTCACTGCAAGATGCTACTGGCTCTCTTCTTGCTGGTCTTTTATTACAGGAATTGCCCTCCTGCTGCAGTCACCATCTTACTTGCTGCTTCCTGGTGCCTCTTGTCTTTCAGCATTCCCAAGGAGAGAAAAATAAGCTACAGGTCACCCCATGCATTCTTACAGTTACTGTTTTACAGGGCTAGCCCAGGAAAAACCTAGAAGTTTGGAGTATCTAAGTGAGGCAAATAGAATAGGCTCCATTTAGTGAATTT
The DNA here is from genome assembly GCF_015227805.2 of Hirundo rustica. NCBI lineage: Eukaryota > Metazoa > Chordata > Aves > Passeriformes > Hirundinidae > Hirundo > Hirundo rustica. The sequence goes on from NC_053454.1 coordinate 59,370,804, forward strand.
ATCTCTAATTTCTGTCTACAACTCAGACAACAACTGGTGACGGCAAAAGGGGAAATGCTGACACACATATAGCACACTTTCATAGAACAGAGGAGTCCTACACAGTTACTCTGGTTTTGATTCTCAACTGCAAAGGAAAGATAACCCAGAAGCTCTTCAAGTCTTGATTTCTTCAGTTGCATCAACAAAGGAGAAGTGGGTTTTGCCTGAACAAGTCCATTCCAGCTTTTCAATCACAAAAAAAAAAAAAAAAAGCTGACTTTTCTGCATTGACACATATGGATGTTTTTTCCTAGATATATGTAGAACATAAAAACATCAACAAAACTATTCATATGCAGGCTGCAGTCAAGAGACTTGCAGCTCAAACTCGTGGAACTTTTACAGGAGGCAACAGAGCACGTCCTATTCCCAGTAGCAATTCTCATTTAAATATCTTCTCAAGGCAGCTATTAACAAGAAAATCATGCCTGGGACATAGCTGCTCCCAGCTCCCCAGTTACTACTAGGGGAATCCAGTGCAACAGAAGGCATTACATTTTTCTTCTCCACAAATTAGTTTCTATTTAGAAACTACTTATGCCTATTTGTGAAGCTCTGGAATCTAAAGCACTGTGGCAATGCAAGCCCTTCACGAATTCTTCCAGGCTCCCAGTACCAGCACAAAGCCTCCAGCGGCTCGGGGAAAGGCGCTGTTGCAACTCCTGCAGGATCATCGTTTGGTGAGTTTGATTACAGCAGTCGTGCAAGGACGCAGCTCGATTGCTATCTGCCCTAAGCGCGGAGCGCTGCACGCTGGAAACTGCGGTCTCCACTGGCCTGGCACAGCATTCACAGAGCAGGGGGCAATAGTATCCTGCTTTACCATAGTCACGGAGCCCTCAGACTCCTGGCAAATGGCCAAAACCCACTGACAAAGCCCGAGGGTTTCCCGGAGTCAAATAAAAGTGGCCAGACTAGCTTTTGGATGGGCAGTAATGTGCTCTAGCCTGATATCAAGTCCAGCAGAAAAATCCAGAGTTAGTTAAAGCAGAAACGTAATCTAAATTAGGACATTAGTAATTAGGTCAAGCTAATACCAAAAACCATTATGCAAAACGTTGTGAAGAGGCTAGCAAGGCCTCTGGAGCCTGGGGAACACACTTGAACAGCAGAAAGTTAGCTTTCTGTAATTAGTGATTATGAACAAAAACTTGCTGCCAGATTGACCCATTTAAAATAAATAGAAGCTCTTTAAAAAGATATGCATAAATTTAATGCACGCAAGACTGAATTTGACAGAATAGATTTTTAAAGAAGACAGAAAAAGACAGAAACACCGAAGGTAGCAAGAAGCTATTTCACATCCCAGTGACTTAACTGCAGAGCTTATTTCATCTGTGCAATGGATTAAAGCTTCTTCCTTAAGGCTCATAAAGAACTTGATGACTGCACAAAGACAGAAGCTATCAGTGCTTTAAGCTGCCAACTTATCTAGCAAAAAATAAAAGGTCAGAGCACCACGTCAAGTGAGACAGCTCAGAATGAGCACAGGTTCACCAAGAGGTGATAAAGCAAATGTACAGATAGTGAATGAAACCACAGACAAAGCTCATTTTTATCTTTCATCAGACTTCAATCCGTAACACATGCCAACAAAAAAATCATGTTTGATGACTTTCAGAAGACTGGCACTTCTCAGCAAACTTCAGCATCTGAATGTACACCTGACTAGCCATCGAGTACTGAACACTGTACCAAACCAACACTACCCCAAAAGAGAATTGAGCAAATACTTTGGTTTTCCTCAGCTTCCAATGTTCAGCCAATACAGCGACTTCAAAAGCCTTCTCTTCGCTCACACTCATCTTCAGAAAGATTACTGGAGGTGTGAACCAAAGCGTGCTGATTCGACGTGCATTTATAACCCTCCATTTTTGTATCACTCAGCAATGTCCAGCCGCTGTGGCAACCTTGCCATGCCATCCACCTGCTCCCCTGATGCTTTTGACTAATTTCATTCTATTCCCTAATCCGCAGATGCTTTTCCTGAGCCAGTCCATATGGCCCCTAGGTTTCTGTGCTCTCTGCACTGCTGGGTCAGGCCCATGGTCCATCCAGCCCAGGACTGTGGCAGAAGCAGCACAAAACCCAGAGACAGCAAAGCAACTGCAACAGAAACCTGACTCCCACTCCTCTGTTACCAGACACCACCTAGAAAAATCTGTCATTGAACTGATGTGCTCCCCTCTAAAGGGGACTTCTAAGCCATGCTATGAATGTATTTTGACCAGGCTTCCTTGTAGAGCAAACTGCTAATTAAAAATTGTCTAACAAATATTGCATTATTAAGACATGATATACGTAAATGCCCAGTTCAGCTTTACTTTTTTGGCTTTATTTTATGTACAGAGTCTATTAATGTCAGTCCAGGGTGCCAACACTGCTGGCAAACACAGAGCATCATCCAGGCTTTCACAGACACTTGAAATCTCAGATTGGACACGAGAAGCTATAAAAGCATGGCAGCTCAGTGGAAGAGCAAGCAAAATTGAACACTTTCCCATGCAGTATTTTAAATTTTGTCCACAATATTCTGTTGTCCTACATCGTAAGTTGCAGTGACAGAAGTGAGTTGATACTAAAGCCAAAGGACAAACCAGCTCCTCTTCAGAGCCTCGACAATTTTCTTCTAAATTGTTGCATGCCTAATTAAAGACTGCATTACCACTTCACTACATTCCACTCCTTTCCCAGCCAACCACAAAATTTCCCTCAGTTCCTGCACATACTACATAGGGTGATATTTCCACTAACTACAAAGTAATGTCCAAGTTGCATCAGCACCTGGAAAAAAAATCAATATGCATCGCTTCAATAAGTGAATACCATGCACGACCTCTAAGACAGCTGACTGTTCAATTTAGTATGATTTAAAAAAAAAAACCACAAACCTACAAGCCTGACCCAGCTAAAGCCACAGACTTACCTTATCATCTATACTGTAAGTGGACAGAAGTGACTGAACTAGGATAACTGTAGCCAGAGGTGTATTTACTGGGAAGCTACTAAGGAAGAGTGCATCTATTAAGAAATACACAATATTCAGTGATATTCCAGGAGCTACTTGGTTACTCTCACTTGTCATCAGCATTGATAACTTTATGGAGAAAATAAAGTCTCTAAAAAACATACAGTAATGTGATGGAAGGAATGCATTGTTACAAAGACATTTATGGTGGGTTTTTACTACTGCAATACATTTAATTCTATCAGCATTAGTTTTGGGGGGTTTCTACAACATGACGCACGCTAAGTAAGTCTGTGACAGGAGACAAAAAAGGGGAAATCAGACCTCATGAAAATCATTATGAGCTACAGTGTTCTGGTTGCATCAGTGTGCCAAAACCATCCAAATTAGAAACCTGATGTATCAGCATGAAAATAATCTGTGAGAATTTTTTTAAGTTAGGTTGATTTCTTGTTTGTGGTTTTAGTAAAGTCTGGCAGAAATGAAAGAGCTGACAAATTAAATTTACAAAGCAATTTTAGCCTCTGCTCCTCAGATCCCATTATTTTTTCTCTGAAGGTGATAAAAACTTGTGTTTCTTTCTCATTTGCACTTTGTCACCCTTGGTGAGGATCTCATAATCCACGAACAGAATCAAAAACAATAGCACATTCTCTTCACCAAGGAGAAATTTGGAAAAAAAAAAAAAGCCTTTGCGACACAGACTGAGGGGAAAAAATTTAACCAAATCAAGTAACAATCTATACCATATTCAATAAAGCAATTAGAAGCACTAAAGCTTTTTAAAACTAAACTGGCTTAGAGTTATTTTAAGTTAGTAACAGATCCCACTGTAAGTAATTTATTTTTCCATTCTATCAACTTCTCCAACCAGGAGGGTTTTTTATTTTAATAAACTAAGCGGGGGGGCAGGGGGAGGCAGGCGGAAATATGAGGTCACGAACAGGAATTCACCTGATTTGTATGCAAAGGAAATTCAAGGAGTTATTGCTGCTCAAAGTCAATTAAAAATAAAATTCACAATGCATAAGGAATATATATTCATAGTTTAGCTTAGTCTGTGTAAAAAAGCAACATAACAGATTAATACTTGAACAAGAACGTGTTTTCAGTGTTTTCCACAAAATAATCAACTTCTTCAAAGTCCCTATTTCCCTCTTCCCTTTCAAGAGGTGCTGAAATACACAAAGACACGTTCAAAGTGGGCTGGGAAACTGTGTTCATTGAGAAAACTGACCTGACCTAAACAAAGCAGATCAACTTGTATATTTCTAGGAGTAGAATTTCCAAAGACAACAAAACGAGACTAGCAGAGTTCTGATGCTGGAAGAGAGCTCACTAAGCACTTTGTTACACCGCTGGACAGAGAGGAGGTCAGAGGTGGCTCTCCAAGATCCAACACTGCTGAAGTGAACAAGTTATTTGCTCAAGCAATCAGAACTACAGAGGCTTAAATTTCTTTAGTAAGCAGCAGATCAATTACCGTGCAGTTTAGATTTTTGACCTCCTGAGTCTTTCACATATAGAACGTGACCTTCTCTTAAAGATGAGAAACATCAAGACAGCTCTGTGGTTTTCTCTTGATAACCTCCATATGCTACAGCAAGTTGGAAGGGCATAACTAAGAGCAACATGTTTTCTCAAGAATTCAAATCAGGGCACCTAACATCCCTGATTATTAAAAAATAATCTCTTCATGTTTGAGGGTGGTTATGCCATAAAGAATAAATATGCTAAGTAAGCCACCTCTCCACCCAGATTTGCACAGCCCTCCTTGCACTCTGGTCTAAAGATGCCTTTAGTGACCAAACAAACCCCAGGTAGCACAGGTGTTCTCTTTCCAAATCATGAGAAGCAGCCTAGCAGATCTCTGCTCTCACCCCTGGTGTGTGCAGCTGTGAGTCATCACACAGAATGAAACCAAACAGGAGGAGATACCTGGGGCTTAACCCCATCAGGAAACAGCAGATCAGGGTGTGACTGTCGTACCCCCACAGCTCAACCTGCACACACCCGAGGAAACACGCTCCCAAAACCATTGGGAAACAAATGACCAGAAAAGCCAGAGCTGAGAGTCACCTTTTCAGATAAAAGTTACAGATTTTCTGTACACCCACACAGAGAAAACCAAGTACACCACTGCTAAGCAGTACTCGGCACACCTTAAATTCTGGTCGGCGTGATTTCACAGGTATTAATTGGCAAAATGGCACAGGTAACAAATGAACAGAGGCAGAACTCTGAGACAGATGAATAAGCATTGCTTTGTAGGGAGACTTCACATCCCAAAAAGCTACATTAAAAAGTCAGCTTCACAGTTATTATCAAAAAATTTTAAAAACCTAGAAAATAATGGCTTTCTGTAACAAAAACCACGAGTTTGATGGCTGGTTTGATTTTTTCATGCGTTTCAGTTTTCATAAAGCCACTTAACCTTGAAGACATCTTCTTCCAAAACACCTGATTTGCCAGCTAGCTTTTGTTTTCCTAGGACTCAGAGAAATCGAGGGGCCTACTGTTCTTGCAATTGCTCCAAAATTTGGGTTTTGTTCTCACATATCCAGGCAAAGTGTCCTTACTACTGAACTGCGGGTTGTGTCATGACACTCATTGGCTGATAAAACAACGTGGGGCACGAGCATGACCTTTAGCCTCCCACATGTAGGCAGGTGTGCTGAAATGGTTGAGGAATCTTCTCAGAGAGGTCAAGGATGCTGTTTCACTTACAGAAAAAGTGAGAACAGTTTCAAAAACTTCCAATGCCAGAAACTCTCCCCTGTATATCTGGGAAGATTCAGAAAAAATACACTCCACAGGCCAAATTCTCCAGACCTCTTAAATCCAAAGTCAAGGGTACTGTAAAACCACTGAAATTTTTGCTCCTCTCTGGTCCAAAATGGAGCAGAACGGGAATCACAGGAATTGAGGAGCTTTTACATTTTTAATTATTCTGCTAAGCCTCTTTCCACTGCTGCCATAAAATACACCTCCAGCACACCACTCAAAAGACCACACTAGAAACAAAGTAAAATTTAACACACTCATGAACAATTCTAAATTATTCACCAGAATTTCCTTCTGAACATCATGTCCATATATGTGAGCACTAGGTTTAGCCTAGGACATTGTCAAGTGGACTCCAAGTAACTTAAATCACTTCCTCATACTTGAAGCATCCACAAAACCTCTGATTTGCACTTTATTTTTATCACTACTGTAGTTCCCCTTTATTGAGACTTTCATCCAAACAATCCAGGGCACAACACTGTTAATGCGAAAATATTCCAAAATAAATATTTATCATGACCCAAGAAGATAACACCGAAAAACATGAAACAGACACTGCACACAAATACTTAGTGACCACTAAAACTTGCATGTAGCAAAGAATACTAGCAATAAAATAACTGAAATGCAAACAGCATAAAAAACCAGTATGACTTCTGCCTCAACTTTCCTTGTTACTGAGCTTTACATTATTAAATGCTCTCACTTCCTGGTTTGTCAGAAACCACATTGTTTTAGAGTCAGAGCTGCTCACTCAAAGGAAGAAGGAGGGACAATAATTGTTTTAGCGATGTCTCAAGACCTCTGGTAATAGCAGAGTATCTTTATAAACTTGAGAGTTTTTCTCCTAATGTTGGATGTCCTGCATCAAAGAAACATTATTAACTAGTCTAATTGCTTTAAATTATGCAACATAAAGTAATTGGCCCAAAAAGTTCAATGGTATATATTCCATTTATAGCTTCAACAAGGGAAAGTTGTACCCTCAATGTTTAGTGAGATCTGTTATGAAATATTAGATACAGCCACACAGCATTAAAAAAAATAGCAGCTGAGTCCCTAATTCATTAATTTAAAAAAGGATACTGAAACCACATTCTACTCTTCCCAAAAAGCAGACTGTGTAAAACATGTTTGAATTAACTGCTCCTTGACACCCTCACCCACTGCACATTGAACATGAAAGTTCTACCTACTTCCAAAGCCAACAGGAAGCAAGAAGGGATGCAAACATCTTCGCAAAACTGCTTTGACTTAAAACAGCGTGTGTGTTTTGATGACAGTTTGAGTTACTAAATTAACATTTAACTTTCTTGTTGAGTACACCTGTTAAATGTTTAAACATAACAATACGCTTCTCAGTTCTAAATAAAACAACAATTTCTCCTAGGAAAACAAAGAATGAGGATGCTTACAGTTGTTTCAAGTTTAAGTATGTATACAAAGAGGCTCATATGCTTTTTTCTGCAACTTTTGTGGTCAGTAAAAAGAACATGGTTGAAATCCAGCATCGTGAAAGTGTAAACATGTAAAAAATTATTAACAGGAAAATAACACCAAAAAACCTGCAGGTTCTTCTGCACGCCCATGCTGTTCTTTCCCCCCACCTCAGGCACTCAACTTACCAGGTTAAACACAGTGTCAACTATGTCTCTGTTGGACACCTCACCAACTTCCACCAGTCCTGTCAGCACAGCGAATTTCATCTTGATGCCTCGGATGGGGACTCCTGGATTCAAAGGCTGCAGCACACTTCCCCCTTCAGCAGCATTTCCTTCTTTTCCCGCTCCTCCTCCATCATCACCTGTTGGCTGAACAACTTGTTTGCCTTCACTCGCCATGGCCAGTTCACCGCAGGCTACGGCTTCCAGCGCCAGCCCCGCACGCTCGCCGCTCCGGGAAAGACCTGGTCTGCCGGGAAGGTGAGCGGCGGCCCTCCGCTTCCTTCCCTCGGGCTCCGGCTCCCGAGGAAAGCGGCGTCCGGCGGGGGAGGGCGGCAGGCGGGCGGGGAGGACGCGCCCTCGGAGTCGCGGCTCTGTCCTCGGCAGGAAGCGTCTGTCAGAGCGCTGCGCTCGGGCAGGTCTTGGCAGCCCTGAAGGACAACCCGAGGTGTGTTTCAGCCCGCAGCCCGCACGTCCCAGTCCCTGCCCGGCGCCCGGCGGGAGCCGCCCCGGCAGCGCTCACGCCTCTCCCCGCGGAAGTGTTCCCGGACCCGCCGCGCTCCGAGCCCCCACCTCAAGGGTTTAATCTGCTTTTTTCGCTTTCTTTTTTTCTTTTTCTTTTTTTTTTTTTTTAACCTAGAGGAAACACGCTCCTCTTCCCCCCGGCTGCTGCCGCCGCGGCCCCGGCTCCGCTGAGGCACGGCCGCGGGCAGGTGCAGCGCCCCGCCAAGTTCGCACTCACCGCGGGCTGCGGAGGGGGCGCGGGCTGCCCGACGCGCGGCTCCGGGGCCGGGAGGCGGCCGCGCTGCCCGGCCGCGCCGGCCGCCGCTCCGCCCGCCCAAAGGCGCCTCGAGTTCCAGCCGCCGCCGCTGCCGCCGCTGCCGCCGCCTCACAGCGCGGTCCCGGTCAGCCCCATCTCCTTCCTGCCGGCGCTGCCGCTCGCTGCCGCCATGACAGCGCGGAGCCCCCGGAGCGCCTGCGCGGGCCTGGCGCGGGCGGGGCCGCGGCGCGGGGCGGGAGCCGCGGGCTGCGCACGCCCAGGTGAGCGCAGGTGAGCGCAGGTGAGCGGGAGCCGCGCCCTCACGGCCGTCCCCCTCCTTCCCCTCATCCTCGGGGACGCTGCGCACCTGTGGGGATGCAGCCCCCAGGTGGGGCCGCCCCGGTCTTGAGGCTGTGCGCAACAGCTTGTCCCAGGTTATTGCAGCGTCCGCGGAATTGGTAGGGAAGGGGCCTCCGGAGATCGTCTGGTCCATTCCCCCCCCTGCCGAGGCAGGCTCACCTGGAGCAGGTGACACGTCCGGGTGGGTCTGGAATGTCTCCAGAGAGGAAGAGTGCCCCACGGGTAGCCTGTTCCAGTGCTCTGCCACTCTCAGTATAAAGCTCTTCCTCATGCTGAGGCGGAACTTATTGTGCTTTAGCTTATGGCCATTACTCCTGTTCCTGTCGCTGGGCAGCTCTGAAAAGTGTCTGGCACTATCCTCTGGGTACCCGCTTTTGTGATATTTATGTGCATTAATGAGATCCCTCTCACTCTTCTCCAGACTGAACAAGCCCAGCTGCCACAGTCTCTCCATAAAGGAGATGCTCCAGACCCCTCATCATCTTTGTGTCCCTTCGCTGGACACCCTCCAGCAGCTCCTTGTCTGTCTTGTCCTAAGGACCCCAGAACCGGACACAGCCCTCCAGACGTGGCCTCACTCTAGGGCTGAGTTCTGTAACTGATCAAGAACTGAAGGCTGCCCTTCCTGAAGCAATTTTGTTTTTCTTTTGGGAGGGGTGGTTTTGGAGAAGAGAGGTGGTGTTTTGGTCCTTTTTTTTTTTTTTTTTTTTTTTAAGAATCAAAGAAACCCAAGGCCAAGAGCGGGCCCCCAGCCGGGTGCTCCGCGTTCGCGGACCCTCCCCGGAGGAAAACCGCGGCTGTGCGGGAGAAGAGGATGTTTGGATGCTCCAGCCCCAGCTCCTGCCGCCGCCAGAACGATCCAAACCTCCAGCACGGCCGGCCGTGATGCCGTGCTTCCTCCTCCTGCTGCTCCCTGGAGAGCGCAGGGTGCGCGAATGTGGATCATGAGAGACGCCACCCAGATGTGACGAGCTGAGGAAAAAAGAGAGCAGGATGAGGGAAGGAAAACTCGCTCTCTCCCTTCAGGTGAAAAGCCTGCGAAGGCGGCGCCGGTTGTTTGGGTTTCACAGAGCCGGTGTCGCAGCCGCTCCCCAGCCCCAAAAGGTCCCCCCGAAGGGGCGGCAGTGCCAAAATCCGGCGCCCCGAAGCCCCCGCCGAGCCCCGGGGTGGGTGGCGGAACCTCCACGTACAACTGGGGTAAAGCACGGGAGCTGCTGCCCTTTTTGTGCTCTCTCCTAGGGTGACGTGAGCTACAAATAGGCATCAATCCTATCCTATCTCTTTTGTTCGACCTTTTACATGAATTTATTTGATATTAATCTGAGTACCTGTTAATAAAGAAGTGGGAGGGGCTGCTCCTCCAAACTCTTCTTTCAAGGAGTCCTCAACTGTGCATTTTTAAGGAGACTGCCTGTGTTCATAAGGATTAGATACACCCTATAAAGGCTGTAGGGTCTTGTAGCAGCTGTTCAACACGCAGACAAGTGTTTGAGGTTTATTAATGAAGTATCACAGCCAACGTGGCAGCATCAAAGTTTTCCAAAGGAAGGATAATTTCAGGAATGTGAACACAACCTGCAGACAGACAGATGTAGAAAACAAATATAAACATATGTACATTTTAACACTTCACATCCTCTGTGGCATAAAAAGCTGTCGTTTATGTAATTCTATGGAGGGAAAGGGAATGAATCTTTAAACTGGTAAAAATTTCTGTGTTTTGAAATCTGGCATTAAAAGATTTCCAAGGAGGACAGCTGGCATTTGTATGGGAAATAAAAATTTATCCTTACACTTGATACTGCACCATGTTTGGGACTAAACCATTTGGATGTACCCCTCCCTGACTGTGTTTATACAGGGGAAAAAAAAAGGTAGAAGCAAACTCAAACCACTGTTCTTCTGGAAAATGCTTTTCTGAAGTGATCTGCAATGTTCCTTGTAAGCACATCAAATATAATTTAATATTAATTACTATACTGACTGTATTATTACTACTAATATTAATATAATTATCAATGTCATATAAAATTTTAACTTGCCTGTAGCCTGATTTGAGAATGCCATACTTAGTATGTGTAGGTATCACATTTCCCATGGTTTTGGGGCAAAAAAGTATGAGGCACTCAAGACAAGACACATTCCATTATAATGCCTGTTCCATTCCCTTCCTACGTAATTTTCTCACATTGTTACTTTTATCTATAGAGTGCATGTCAAGACTAGAACATTTCATAGCTGATCTCCTGTTTGAATTTTCAAGTCCTAAGAAAAGCCTAAGCTCCTTTTTTTCCTTTCTTTTCTCATTTTCCTCGGTTACATGCATACATATACGTTATTAGAGAGGGATAGTAATCTCTAATTTGAGCAGCAAACATCTGCAGTTTCCTCCTCAGAATTAGAAATGTTTAGAACTGTAATGTTGACACAGTCAGTCTCTGCAAAGCTACAGTGATCTCGTGTGGTTACACACACACTGTGTAATCTTGAAATTTTAATCTTAGTGTTTGCTGCTGCCAGCATTTCCCATGCATGTTTTGGATTCCTTACGTCTACCACTTTAGCTTCCCTGTCTTTCTGAGTTATCTGTAGTTTGCTAAAGTATTACCTTCCCTCTTGTAAGGAAGATACAATTTTTATTTGTGCCTTTAAACTGGCCAAGTATAAACAAACATGTCAGTTTTATCTGCCTGCTTTTAAGTATTCCCTCTCTTCATGGCCTTTATGGTTTCCATCAGGCTATTCTCCACCAGGAAAAAGCAGAAATCAAATAATTGAAATTTTTTACACACCTGGTGAATTGGAGTACGTGTTCTGTTTGTGGCCTTTCCTGTTATCCAAAGAGAATGTAACATTTGTTGTTAATATTTTTCTGCTTTCTTCTTTGTTTTAACATCTCACTAGAAAGAAAATAAATAAAATACAGTAATTGCAAAAATCCAACTTAATGGATTTCAGATGTTTTCATCTAAACTGCATACTCCAATAGCCAGCAAATCCAGCTTGCCAGGGAAAGCAGCATTGTCACATTGAATCCTGTCAGATCTTCCTGTATTATCTTACAGATAAATAAATACTCCCTGACTGGCCTTGATTGTTAAAGGCAGTGGGGTATGTACATTAGTCGAGGCCAGTAAAGTTCAGCAGGCTGCCAGTTTAGAGTTCCATAGACAGTTGTTAAAATTTGATTTTTCAACCAGGTAAAATCAGTGTTAAATTCTTCAGCTGACCTGCTGATCTCAGTTTGGGCTGGGTTTATGTTCAAGCAACCATGCCAAAAACCCATCACCAAAGATCTGGAGAAACAGACTAGATTAGATTAAATAAAAGTTATTTAAAAGATAGCTGAGAGTTGGAAGTAAACCCTGTCATCCTGCGCTTCCCAAGTGTGGTTACAAGCCCAGTGCTGGTTCTGCCTCCCACAAACTGGAAGTGTTGCACTAAGGGAATAAAAAATGACAGAAGTTTTCTGTAAAACTTACACTCCAAAAGAAAAATCAGAAAGCGTGGATTAAAAATGAACTTAAACCAGATCTTGGGAATGAACTCCACTCGTTCTTATGGAAAGTACTAGTAAAGTCTCTAAACCCCATTTTAAGAAAAATTATACTTTCTCTTTCAATAATCTTTAAGGTATTACCATGGGTGCTGGTTTAGAAGCTTTATTCAAATCCTCTGATCCTTCTATTCGTCAATGTTGAGACCTCTTTGGGGATGCGGTGTCCAGTTCTGGGCTCCTCAGTACAAAGGGCACATGGGCACACTGGAGAAGGTCCTGGAGCAGGCCCCAGAGATGGTGAAGACACTCAAGCATCTGGTGTAGGAGGAGAGCCTGAGGGAGCTGGGGGAGAGAAGCCCTGGCGGTGTTTTCAATGTGCATTAATATCTGGTGGGGGAGTGAAATACAGCAGCTGAGGAACAAATCCACTGGCAACTCCATTGCATCTGTTGTAAGAGTAATTTTTGGCAGCTGGAGTCATTACCCTTTAAGTTGCTGCGGATAAATCTGAGCAGCGCTCAGAGGTCAGATCTTTTGAGTAAAAGCTCCCATTTAGTTCATATCGGATAAGAAAGCAAGGATCCACAATAACTCATAACCTTCTTCTGCTTTCACAGTGCAACTAAATTAATGTTCAGTTTTGTCAGGGTCTGAGGGGGCTTCATGACACAGCAATGCCAGAAAAAGTTTTAAATTAAGTACATATTAGCAACTAAATACTCTGCCTTTAAGAAGAAGGAAGGAAGGAAGAGAAGTAACACATAATTCTATAAATTTTTATGACCAAATGTTGCTTCATCTTGAGCAATGGATGAGAAGAAGTGGCTGCAGGTGGTGCCAGGGAGGTTTAGATTGGATATTAGGATCAAAGGGTTATCAGGCATTGGAACAGGCTGCCCAGGGAAGTGGTAGAGTCACCATCCCTGGAGGTGTTTAAAAGATGTGTGAACGTGGCACCTGAGGACATGGTTTTGGGGTGGCATTGGCAGTGCTGGGTTAACGCTTGGACTCCATGATTTAAGAGCGATTTTTCCAACCAAAACGATTCTATGATTTAGAGCTTCTTTAAAAATCCTTGACTGGATATTAAAATTCAAATTTAAAAGCTGCTTTTAAATAATGTTCACCTTAAATATGAGAGGTCCTCTCACTTTTTACAGAGGTTATAGTCCTTCAAGAGAGCAATGCCATCCCAAGATAAAGATCAGCCTTGCCTAAAGAAGAAGCTTGCTTTATTTTTGATTAGCTTTGAAGGTTTTTCAGTATGTATTAGATGGCATTATTTCATTTTTTAGGCATACTTCAGTGCATTTTTATAATGTAGGATTTTACATGTTTATAATGTACTTTTAAAAATGCATATGGTGATTTTTTCCTCATTTTTCTTTACAAGTGTAATCAGTATAAGTCTTCATTTGTCTGCATCATGTGCTCATGATTGGTTGATTGCTGCTATCAGTGTTCTTAAAAGCACTGAATTAATAAATGAATGTCTAATGAGTCTCAGCTAGGCAGCATTGGAAAATGCATTTCCATTCTTTAAGGAATTTATGCATGCACTGAGCTGAAGAAGTTGCTTTACCTCCTTTCTTTGGTTCTCTCAACCCAGAAGGATTCTTCAAAATGTCAGTGTAATTCCTTACACTATGCAGGTTATATCAGGAAAAATCTCAGGAACTGTTACTACAGCAAATTCTGAATAAATTTATGAAACAACTCATTGTGCACTACTCTTAACTCTTAGAGCAGTCTTTACTTTTCCTTTTGATTCTGCATCCTTAATTTGTTAACCTTTTTTTTCCCACTCCCACATTTGTACTAAAAGATGTGATTGTTGTTGTAGTCCTCTTAAGAATCCAGCTTCTGGCAGCACTGAAAGAGATGTTTGCTTTGTTTTCTGCTTTGGTAGTAAACCCTTCATTGGTTTTGGGCAAAACAAAACATGAGCAAACAGAAGACACTACAAATCATGTTTCTTCACTTGGGCCCTGTTCACTGAAAGCCAGATTTAAATTCATGAGGTCAGATATCTGTGCACTTGCAGAGGGTGCTGGAGGGAGGTGTTTTGCACCTGTGCTCACCTGCCTTGCTGTGCTGCACCCAAAGGATTCTGTGAGCCCCTGGAAGCAGCTGCTCCCAACCCTTCCCTCATCACACATTCAGCTCGCACCGCAGTGGTTTTCCATGTACTGTTCAAACTCTCCAGTCAAGCCTGGTCCGTCCAAAAGAAGCATAAGATCCAGAAATAGCTCCATATTAGAGTTTTGAGAGGGATTATGAGAGGTTTTCTGCATAAAACTCTGGTATGATCTCAGAGGATGTTTTGAAATCCCCAACAAATTGCTTCTCGCAGAGGCTGGATTAAGATCTGTGGAGTAAATGCACACCCAGGCCTGTGCTACATCGCTGCAAGGAATGAGTAACAAAAACTTGAATTATTACTATTATTATAAAAAACAGCTCACAGTTGGTAGGTATTGTGATGCTTCAGTCTTTCAGTCCTATTGTACAGTTTGAACTACAATGGTTAGAGATACTCCTGTAATGGACACAGGAGCTGGATAATCTCCCCCTGGCTTTTAGTACTTCCCTGGATCACAACTCTGAAGCAAAAACAGAAGAGAACAGACAAGCCTGAGGATTTTGGCAGTCATTGTTTCCCAGAGACCACGTAGCAACTAGTGGCTACACAAAAGGCAAAAAAAAACAAGGGGGAGGGCATGTCTCAAAATTCGTGCTCTATTTGGTTTTCTTTTTTTTTTTAACAGCTTATGTACATTTTGGATTCTGTATTAATTTTGGCTCACCTGAAACCTTTCTATTATAGCTACTAATTCCTTACATTTTTATGTCACATGTATTTTTTTGCTCATTTTCTTTTCAATATAGCTCCTCCTGAATTGATGCTTTTCTAGGATTCAGAGGGAGGAGGCTCTGTGGGAGGGAGGAAATTTAATAAGGCTTTGTGTAGGAGGATGAGCAGGTCAAGGAAGAGAAGGTGATCTTCATGTTGTAGAAGGAAGAAGAACAATATCAAAATAATGAGGCGAATTAAACAGAGGATGGAACAGCAGAAAGTGAGAGGAATGAGGACTAAAAGCCTGTTTTGGAGAAACAGGAATCAATGGAAAGGAAATGCCCAGGGAGACAGTCCGTACAGAATGAATCTGTTCCTGCTTTAGGAACAGAATGGAAACAGGAATAAAATATTTAGAAGATTGCAGTTTTACCAGCCTGCAGTGTCTTTCACTAGATTATTAGAAGTTGTGAACCAAGGAACGTTCTTATACTTATCTACCTGAGGAGTCACAAAGTGATCAAGGATTGTCTGACTGGATTAGCTGTGGTATTTTGCATATCAAGGCACTCAAACTGACTACTTTGCAAAGCAGCCAGGTGCTGTAAGACAGTAGCCTATTGTTAAGCATCAGGCACTGTGGGAGCCAGTATTTCCTGAAGATACAAAGCTTTTACATAATCCTTTCTGTATTATCCCCTATATCCTATCCCCATTAGATTTATGAAATCAGTGATTAACCATTGATCCAGTTACTCCGGTTAGGACCAACTGAAAACAAAAAAAAGTACTTCCACATCAAAATGCTGTGAACACCTAGCTAACTCAGGGGAAATAGAAGAGCTGAAGAAAATCTACAATCTGGTAGTAGGGATCCTATATTAGGACATAGAATTAAGGTGAAATTAGGAGATAGAATTAAGGAATTAATTGAGCTAAGGTAGATCTAAACAATCTCCATTGCATCATTCTCTCTTGGTTTGGTAACACTTGATCAGCTGGTATTACATTGATCAGAGGCGCTTCCAATGCTACAGCAATTCATCTGTGGAAGTACCAACAAGGGGCACAAAGCCAGTCCCAGCTGTTACCTTGATGAACGCTCCGTGTGAAATTCATCTTCTTTACGTTGATAGGAGGTGAATTGCAGGATGAGCCGATGGAGCTGTGTGGTGATTTAAATACGACGCCAGATGATCGCCCCAGATGTTTTTGGTAAAAGCAAGACCATTGTTACCCCTGCAGCTGCCAGTGACCTACTCACCTGCCTAAGGGATAAACTGATCCCTTTCTGTCTATGAGGATTAGATGCCGTTCTGTAAACTGTTGATCTACGCATGGCCAGATAAATGAAATTAAAGTTGTGATGTGTTATTGCACTTTCATAAAAAACTCCCAGCAGTATCCTAGCACTTGAAAACATCGCAAGAATTCTGATCCAGACTGTGACGTGCTGCAGCCACATTATCCTGTCTAGAATTACCTTTCATTACTGCTATCTGCTGCAGAGTTTCACAAAGGTACTTTAGTCTGGTTGCACTCTGGCTCTGGTACTACAATCCTGATAAATGCAAAAAGGCCCCAAAGATCCAGAGAGGTTTTTTAAAACTTATTCTAGTAGTTCTCATAAATCCTAAATTCACAGAGAAAATTTCAAGAGAAAACATTCCTGAGAGGCTTTGGTTTTTCTCACATTCATGCACAGAAGGCTAGAGAGATGTTCAATAGGATTGTTTTAATCGATGATCTGCATCAAATAAAGAAGCTGTATGCTTCAGGTCAGTGAAAAATGCCAAAGGAGGAGGAAAATAGTAAAAGATTAGCAATGCATATCATATTTTACTAATTTTTGGTCTATTTAAGAATGAACTTCTTTTCATATGGGAAAAGAAAAAGAACACTGCAGAAATAATTTCACGATTGTGATTATCTAACAGCCATGTAGGCATTGGGAATCTTTAGACAAAGCTTCCCAAATCATGACACATGCGAGTGGTGGCACATAGACCACTGCCAAGTGCTGTTCAGGAAAGAGCCAAGAACTGCTGCTACCTCAGGGGTTTTCAACAGGTGCTGTACATCCTCCCCTTCAGGCCTGCCCAGGGATCCCAGGGCACACAGGCAGTGGCTTCTGTGAAGAACCTGGTGAATCCCCCTTCATGAGGTCTTGAAGGGGGATTCATATGTGTGTGTGATTCACTTCCAGACACCTTGTAAATCTGAGGGAAGATGAACAGTCTAGGTTATCCCACATCCTACACTTCGGTCATTCTGGGTGCCCCTGGTAGATATTATTACTTTTTTAAAGTATAGCTAATTTTGCATTATAATAAAATTTTAATTTATTCTTAATTAACTCTATTTTTTAAAAAATCATGCAGTTTTTAATTACTCTGCCAAATTCACCACTAATTGGTTCCCTATACATTAAAAAGCTAGCTTTCTTCTGCATATTTCCATTTCTTTGTTATGTTCTTATGAGCTTGCAAATCTGTAAGCACTTTTCTCCATTTGCAGGCCAATGGGGGGGAGGTCAGGATGTTTATAAAGACCTGGAATTCAAAAAAAAAAAAAAAAATCATTTTGTATTTTAATTTTGATTACTGCCACTTAAGCATAATGACAACATCCATCCAGTTAAAAGTTCAGGCTCATTGGAAATTGCTTTTTTTTTCCAGTGAAACGCTGCTAATCAAAAATGTATGAGCAATGCTTTAATAAGTAAAACAACAACAACAAAAAAGTAAAATAGTCTCACAAAACAAAATAAAAAATGGAGAGTGAACAACTTTCTGTTCTAACATGGCCATCTGTCATTTATAAAGACATCACCCCATTAACCTGCCTAATCAACTCCATTCTTTTTTCAAAGTTGGTTAGGTAAGTTTATGAGGAGACATAGATGTTCTCTTGATTAAATCTGTTGTAAAATGGCCTCCCTGGTGTTCTGCTTTGTGTGCATTTACACATATAAAGGTAATTACAAGTACATATCACTACTGTAAATTCCATGCTTGTCATATTACAGTACATGACATTTTCATTTCCTCCTGGTGAAAATGAAATCTGATATTTTCTGTTCAAGCAATAATGACCAGTTATAATTTGTTATTATTAATGTTTATCCAAAAGTACTCCAAGTCATGAGGTTGTTTCCTCCAAGGCAGCTGAATTTATAATGTGGAAAAAAGGGGGTTGACATGTTGCTATACCACCTTCAGCCGTTCCCTCTCAAGCCGGGTTATTCCTTCAGCAAACAGGGAGAGCCTTATGGAAAACTCACAATGTAAGGAAGAACATTACTGAGTTCAAGTTTAGAAATGAAAACCCTGAGATGAGCTCAGCTGGTCAGAGCCTGGTGCTAATAATGGCAAGGTTTGGAGTTTGATCCCTGTATGGGACATTCACTTAAGAGCTGGACTCCGTGATCCCTGTGGGAGCCTTCCAACCCAGAATATTCTGTGAAACCATTCCTTTCTTTCTGTGAGACCATTCTCCTCACAGAAATTTCAGAAGTCTGTCTCTGACCTTTCCTCTCTGGCATTTGCTTTTACAACAGGAAGCAGAGCTCAGCTGTTGTGAGGCAGTCAGGCACCGTTGAGTTGCACCGGTCCCAGCGCAATGTGGTCAAAGTTATCTACACCAAGATTGCTTCAGCACCCTCGGGTGCCACCAGCAGTTGGTGCAAACTGACCCTCGGAAGAGCTTCCCAAGAATGAATCCAAACAACTCCGCTGTGCCTGGGAACCACAACAGGAAGTCTTCTCCAGCATGTGGTCAACGTTTATGGCCATAGCTCAAATACCAAGCACGCTTTAAATACTCAACTGGTCACTTAAGGGAAATCCCAAATAGGTTGTATTTGGCAAAATGCTAGTTTTTTACTGCAAATTTCAGCATTTGGATTTTTTTTTTTAATTGCCTACTTCTTTTGTTTAAAATAAAATGCACCTCCTCAAATCCTGAGATGTGTAGATTTACGCATATGGAGAACTTTCTAAAAACATCCTTCAATGGTGATGGAAAGCACCCTTGTTTTTAGAGTGGTTTGAGTCTGAGAAAGAAAGTTTTTATATTTGAAACCTTCCCTCCTGAAACTTGCCTCTCTAGAGGTAACCTGAGAGATGGACAACATACCAGCCCACAGTGAAGAGTGGAGGAAAACCAGCTCTGTAGTCTCTGGAGAGAGAGAGAGAGAGAGAGAGAGAGAGAGAGAGAGAGTTAAAAAAGGGTGAGCAGTTGGAATTATGTTGTGGCATATTATAGGACAGAAAGCAGATGACAACTTTTGGAGTGCACCATTCAGAAGATGGAAGCAGATCTGCACTACTCTCAATGAAATTCAGTGGAGAAAGCTGGCTGGGGAGTGTTGCAGCTTGAGGAATGGGCAGCACATCTCTTGACATGTCTCAGGGTATTAGAAATTCAAAGACAGCCTAAAAATATTCAGACATAAATTAAATATCCATAACCTTGTCTCAAGAATAGAGACAGAAGAATGGAGAATCTGACTGGCCACTTTTTCCTCTTTCTCAGGTCCCAAGCACCTGTGTCACAATCACAGACATCGTGTGGCAGCTGTTTCACCACCTTCTTCTCTCTCTGAAGGAAACTGACACTTGGAAAAGCAAGGAGTAAGTTATGGCACCTTTATGGTCTGAAAACAACAGGATGTGATACCATGCAGCAGCTATTTAAAAAAAAATAAATAAAATTGTGTGGTTTTGAATGATCTGAGCTTTACTGGCGCTTCCCTTAATATTGTGAAGAGAGATAGTATCAGAAGCAGAGAGTAGAAGTAGCAGTGGCAGACTAAAAACTGACTTCCTCTTGTTCTGGAGGCCAGCAGACAGGATCTCATGAGAAGCTATGGATGTTCCATCCCTGGAAGTGTTCAAAGCCAGGCTGGATGGGGCTTTGAGCAACCTGATTTAGTGGGAGGTATCCCTGCACATGGCAGGCAGGTTGGAATGAGATGATCCTGCGGTATATGTCCTAAAGTTAATTCGTGTTAAAAGATATAAAATGTAATGCAATCTCTGTAAGGATAAGTTTCTGTTTTAATCCCGTATGTTAAGAGTTAACTCAGAGAAAAGTAGCTCGGAAGAGGCACAGGAATTTCTCTTGCCTGAAAGACATGGGAGGGACACGAAAGAAAAATGATTGGAATTACCAGAAAGGGAGACCAAAAAAAAAAATGCCTCTGCCGGGAAACATTAGAAGAAGAACAATGATGATGGAAAAAGGGGATGAGAGCCCGGAGACACAGATGATTACATCAGATCGATATCTAGAATGTCTCTTCCTGAAATTAACATCTCCACACCACACCTGGCCACAGCCATTAACGGCATTGTCCTCCCCCTCCGCCCTATTCAAACTCTTAGAACTGGAACATGAACGCTTAATGAAGATGCCTCGGAGGAAGAACCGTCGAAATCCCGAGTCTCTCTCAGCGATCCAGTGTATAAAAAGAGGCTGCTGCAAGCCAGAAATGTGAACTTGGGGGATAACAGACTGACAGAGTGTGTTATCGTTGTTCACCCAGCGGCGACCCCGGGCTCGACGCTGTCCTTTTAATTGTGGCTGTCCGAGACTGTCATTTTGTCTCTCAATAAAACTCCAAATTTTGATTTATCGAATTTGGTCTATCGTATTTATAACAATCCTTAAGGGCCCTCCCAACCCAAATCATTCTGTGATCCTTGGCAGGGTTCTCTGAAGGGCAAGAGGCCACAGAGACTGGCCAGTCTTGGATGCCAGCCTCCCGAAAGCACAGGGACCATCTACCCAGAACTGCAGGAAGATGGGTGTTCTCAGCAGGCAGCCTGACTGGTTGAACAGGAAACTCCTAACTCAGTTCAAATGTGAAAAGGAAGTGTGTGGGGCTGAGCAGCAGAAACAGAAATTTTGTGGCTCTGCAGGGATGGAGTTGAGTGTTGCTGCTACACATTGCTAGACAGGGTGTGGAATCTACAACCTCGGAATTTTTTTTTAAAAAGCTTGAATGCATAAAACTGTGAGCAATCTGACTGAACTTTCCAACCTAAATTACTCAATGATTCTATGTTCTTTACAGAAATCAGAGTTGAACAGGCCAATCTAGACCGCTTTCCTCAGGGCACTGTCCATCTGAGTTTTTACTTTGCAAAAGGGCTACTTGCCATCTTAACTTAGTCATATGAAATGAACCTAACTT
Organism: Hirundo rustica; assembly: GCF_015227805.2. Taxonomy (NCBI): domain Eukaryota; kingdom Metazoa; phylum Chordata; class Aves; order Passeriformes; family Hirundinidae; genus Hirundo; species Hirundo rustica. The sequence goes on from NC_053454.1 coordinate 59,391,877, forward strand.
TAACTTAATCCTTACTGTTTCATTTCTGGCAGTCTTCCTTTTAAATTTCTGTGACGTGTGTACCAGTATATGCATTTCTTCTTTGAAGGGGATGTCAGTTTTCAAATCAGGATCTGCACTGTTACAAGGATTTAAAGACAGAATCAATTAACATCCTGATTTAATGTAGGGTAGAATTGTTTTTTTCTAGAGAAATACAGACGGAAGTCTACTTTTTCATGGTTTCTTTCTATGTACACAGGCAGTTTATAAATGTATAATGTGATCTTTTTTAATGGGAAGCACTTCAAGTCCTTGTTAAAAATTTTCTCATTTTGAATATTGGTAGCTATTTAAAAAAAAAAGAGATTTACAAATGTTTTCTGATAGCGAGTCACATCAGAAGAAAAAAATCTATGTGTTGTTAGCATGATCAAAAATAAAGACTACAAGAGAGTAGCAGGAATTTTCCGCAACAATCACTGCACTTTTTATGCAACAGTTTATATAAATGAATGGATCTAAAAATATTTGTAGTAGGGAAGTCAACCAGATAACTTCTTGATGGCACTTCCTGTAAACTAGTTCTGTGATTTCTTTGTCAGGATATCCCATTATTACCAACATAAGCCCAGGGTTGAGAAGTCTTTCTGCATAAGCTCATGCATATTGAAATACACTGAGGTCTCTTTAGTTAGATCATTGTATTTAGCTGAAAAAGACCCAATAAAGAAGGCCTAAGTGCAGAAATAAAAGTTTACATGACCTGGTAGTGCAGCTGGACTGATTTTGATGAAAATGTTGTGGGTGTTTTTTTCCCCTTTTTATATTTTAAGTACACTTCCTGTAAAATTACAAGGGTACCTATCTATTTCAGAAAAATCTCTCTTTTTCAGCTTCAACTTGTGTCCTAAAAGGATACAGAATTCAAATAGGTGTAATCAGATGTCAGCATGTAACCTCAATGTCTACATTTAATAAATATAGCAAATTGGAGTCTCGCTTAAAGAAGGAAGCAAAAACTGAACAAAGGGTTTAGGATTCAGCTGTAAAAAATAACACTAAATATCCACATGTTTTTAAAGGCTTGAATTCCAGCATTACCTGAGTGTGAATGTTGTTGGGGACTGGCTATAGTATTATTCTAGTGATAAGTCTATTTGTTGCTTTTTAAAAAAAGAATTTTCAACTAAAATAATGGCTGCCAGATTTCCTACACTCCTTGCTTCCCTCAAATATTTTGGAGGCTCCCATCATCTTAATATAAGCTGTAAAAGGGATGAGTTGGCCCTGGGATCACATATGCAGCAGTTCCTATGGCACTTCAGACAGCTGGCAGTCTGAAAAGCACAATTTGAAAACACTTATGTGAGCAAAGAATCATGTTCTCCACTTACTAAATTAATTTAATGAGCCACATTGTAAAATTGTACTGCAAGCCATTCCTGATCCTTGAGATGAAACATGCTACTCTTCAAATAATGCTGTACAGTGAAATACTTATTCCTTGAAAGGGGGGAAAAAAAAAAATCATAGAAATATCTTAATTTAGCTGAGGTATCTGATCTTTCATATTTTTAACATATGGACCCACTAAAAGTGATGATTGGGTAAATAGACATTCAGGCATATGCCTTTTAGACAAAAACTTTTAAAGTCTCATTTTCCTAATTTGAAGTGGGTGCTGGATAAAATGCATGAGGAAAGTCAGATTTTTTTTTTTTTGCCAACTACAGCATAGTGGAAATCTTCTTGCATAATGAAGTGTTAACTAAGTCATACTTTTGGAGAATGATTTAAAGTGTGATTCCAGCACCAAGAGACTGTGAAAAAAGCAGGGCACCACGGTGTCTCAGTAATTTCAGCATAGGATATGCTGAGTTTGCAAGGGAAAAAGGTGGGAATGTTTGGTTTGGGATTTTTTCCCCTTCCTAATTTCCAGCTGCCCAAACTCCTCCTCTGGGATTTTTACATCTCATGCGTGATTAAGTGGAATAAATTATCATCAGACTAAATTACATGATTGACTGTAGCTGAGTTGGCAGGAGAGAAGGGGAGATTTTAAGCTGCACCATGGGCAAATTTGGTGGGCAATAACTGATAAAATTCCCAACTGCCTCACTAGGGCTCTTTTACAAAATAATATCTTATAGGAGAATCAGAACTTTCAGAATAGCATAACAATGAGCTAAAACAAGATAAAAAAGATGCATGATATCCCCATTACAGGAAAACTCACTAGATTTTATGGCTGAAATCCACGTTGTTCTAGCCAACATCAGGAAAAAACCCCAGGGAACTGAGAACCACACAGATAAATAAAATTTTGATAATCAATCCTTTGCTTAGGATGAAAAAAAACAGGGAAAAGAGGAGAAAATACACAAAAATGCCCTAAAACAGGTAAATCTGAACAATCAACAGAAGCATAACCTAAAAGAGCAGAGGATTATGGAGCACAGGCATTATCTGTCCCCTGACCTTGTATAATTTGCAGAAGTAAAAAAATTAAGAGGCGCATACAACATCTGGCCTCTATTCCCTACAGAGGCCACATTTAATTGTACTTACACTCCGAGACCATTACTTTGTCTAAACAGCTTTCTGCTCTTTCAGCCAGAGAACTCTAAGGACTCTGGCTTTACCTGTGCCTTCCGAAGCAGCAGCAGAAGGAAATGGATGGAGATGCTGGGGGAGAGGGCAGGGGTGGCCACTCCCAGGGAAGGGGAGAGAGAGGTGAGAAGGGCTGGAAATTCACAGTGCTCCCTGTTATTACAAATGTTGGGAAGTGATCCATGCTAGAAGTACTTTTTTCTTCATAATTTATGTGTTATGCCGCGATGTTTTGCTACAGTGGGATCCAAACTATTCCAAGTATTTTTAATTAACGAGGACCCATAAAGGAAGAATTATATATCCATGCAAGAAAATGGGACAGCAGGGAGGTTCTCATGTGAGCCAGGGCTCTAAAAAAAAATGTTGCCAATGAGGCTGCCTGCATCTGGACTTACACAGTGCTGTAGGTACTTTGGGTGAGTAAAACAATGTAAGTTTGAAGCAAAATTGAAAGCAGACCATTAAGTAGGCTGTAGAAGAGCTATAGGAAAGCATATCCTCACCAAAAATGAACACTGCTGCATGACAAAGTCCTCGGACCTTTATTTTTTCTAAATTTCACCTGAGCTGTTGACTAATGTTACTCCCAATGAAATTAATGTTTAAGTAGTCTATTCCTTAATACCTGCTTGTTGTAGGCAAAAAATAAAGTGTTATACGTATCAAAACTATTTTTTTTTTTTCTAAATTAGGATATTTTAATATAAAGTTAGCTGAAGAGAATTTGCCATAGAGGTGGGCCATCAGAATCTGACTGTGCCAAAGTACAGAGCTGGCTTGGTTTTTTTTCTTTTTTGTTATGTGAGTTATTTCTGTAGATATACCCTGCCTGCAAGGTTTGCTAAACTAGAAATGCAGAAACAGTTGTAGGAGTTATCTGAGAAGGGGAGAGGGGTATTTAAAACAAAGAGCTTGTGTTTTACTTTGCTTGTAAAGTGAAAGCAAAGGGAAGTTTGGGGGTAATGTGTATTATGTATGCTTTATGACAACTAAAATAAAAGGGAAGATACTTTTTTACATCTGGAAATAATAATTCTCTTGATTCAGATGCTAAATAAAATGCTGATAATTCCTCCCTCAAACATGGAATACATAAATAAGTTATACAAGAATACTGATTTTGTTGTGCAGTATATTCATAAATATTAGATAAAAGAAGAATCTCAGTTACAGAAAGCAACAAAAGCTAGTGCAGTCTCTTGAGTTTTCCTTTTATTAAAATAAATTAGTAGTATTGCTTGGATTCTTAAAAATAACTTCAATCCAGAAGTTAAATATGTTTAAATAAATTGACTGCATAGATTTCCAAAATTACAGTCAGATTTATGGAGAAAGTTTCTTGTTTTTGTTCTTGTAGTTTGAAAAATATATTTTAAATAAAGCACAGTTTCTGTTGATTACTTGATATTAGTCTTTATATGATATATTAAAAATGGTTTCTAGAAAAGAGTCTGTTTTGGTAGGAACTCAAAGTTTTCAGTGGTGCTTTAAAAAAAAAACAAAACCACAAGGTTACATTTCTTAGGAACATTTAAAAATATCTTTGACACATGTAGCAATAAGAAAGTGTTATTCAAAGCTTCATCATTTAAAGAGAATTAATAGAAATCCATTTTGTTCAGACTAGAAATCTAAAAGGACAAGGCTGAACAAGACTTTCATGCCCCTTTTTTTTAAAAAAAAAAAAAAAAAAAGAACAGCCCTATTCTGAAATGTTGGTTGAGCTGTGCACTCTTAGTTCTCCTTGGCTTTAAAGATGCCCTTCTCTTTCTCTGCAGTGTGTGATAAGGGAAGTGACTTCTCCTTTCTTAAACCTGTATAAAGATCCTTGGGACTGATTTGATTTAGGGAAACTGAGAACAGGAAGGTTTCTGGCACTTCCACTGTCCTTATCTTGAATCATGATTGTTAACAAAGAGCAATACGGAACCTCTTCATGTTGGGGGAACTGTTTGCAAAGGCCAGTAATTTTGGGTGGTATAGACAAGATCCCAAAACCGTTAAGCAGTTTCATGGAAATGGACAAAACTAGAGGGGAAGGCAAACTTTGCTTCCTCTATGTTTCCAAAGATTTACAGGGAGCTACATAAAACATCCTGGCTTCTGAAGTAGGAAATCATGTTTATTCCTAGGTGGGGGTTACAACCCTCCCATAAGGAGACAAACAGTTCCTCTTCCCACAAAGGCTTTTAGCTAGAAAAAGAAATTAAATACACCTTAGCACTTAAAGTGAGAACTTCTTTAGACTTTAGTCTTTACACATATCTTTTAAACCCAGTTCTAGCGTAGACATATATTTCATAACCAGTTCTGACCACAGGAAATAATTTCGTCTGACAAGGTGGATTTAAAAACCACACTTCACAGCTTACCTTCACATCTGTCTCCTGCCAGTCAGCAGGAGCCCTCCCAGGCCAGTCTGGCAGGGCAGTAAACAAGAACACCTCTGCTGCTCACAGCCTCTGGTGAAGCCAGCTTTTTAAAGTGAAGTAATAAAGCCTAATGAAGCCCTTGATGCCACACCTGGAGAGCTGTGAATGCCCAAGAAGGCCAGTGGCATCCTGGCCTGGATCAGCAATGATGTGGCCAGCAGGAGCAGGGCAGGGATTGTCCTCCTGTACTCAGTACTGCTGAGGCAGCACCGCAAATAAAACGTTCAGTCCTGGATCCCTCACTACAAGAAAGACTTTGAGGTGCTGGATGAACCCAGAGAAAGGAAAGCTTGGGAAGGGTCTGGAGCAGAATTGCGGTAAGGGGGATTAAGGGTATCTAGTCTGGAGGAGAGGAGTCTCAAGGGAGCCCCTATGCTCTCTGAAACTACCTGAGAGGAGACTGTAGGCAGATAAGGTTACAGAACAAGAGGAAATTGCCTCCAGCTGAGCCAGGGGAGGTTGAGATCGGCTAATTAGGAAAAACATGTTCACTGAAAAGACTGTCAAGCCGTAGAACAGGCTGCATGGGGAAACAGTGGAGCCACCATCCCCGGCGGCATGCATGACCCATACACAACCCATTTGCTTTCGCAGTTTAGACGCGGCACTTGGGGACACGATCTAGCGGTGGGCCCGGCGATGCTGGATCAGCGCTTGGACTCGATGAGCTTAACCCGTAAAGGTCCTTCCCAAGCTGCAGGACTCCGCGATTCTGCGAACCCAGCGCAGGGCCGGGATCTGGCACGCCAGCTCCGCGCCGCAGTGCCTCCGTTGTGCCACCAGGCGGCGGCAGTGAGGGCGGCGCTGCCGCGGGGCCGCGCTCCGGCCACCAGGCGGCGCCGGGCGGGAGCGGCACCGGTCACCGCATCCCGGTGATCCACAGCCTCTGGATCGAACTGTGCTCACTTCATTCCTGTGATCCACGGCCTCTGGATCGCTCTGCGCTCACGACATCCCGGTGATCCACAGCCTCTGGATCGCCCTGCGCTCACTTCGTCCCGGTCATCCATAGCCTCTGGATCGCTCTGCGCTGTATCCCGGTGATCCACGGCCTCCGGATCGCCCTGTGCTCACTTCATCCCGGTGATCCACAGCCTCTGGATCGCCCTGTGCTCACCGCATCCCGGTGATCCACAGCCTCTGAATCGCCCTGTGCTCACCGCATCCCGGTGATCCACAGCCTCTGGATCGCCCTGCGCTCATCCCGCTGGGAGATCTGCGCTACCGCGGAGAAGTGACGCCGGGAGCTCGTTCCAGCGCCCAGCGCGGGAAGTTAATTCACGGCTGACGCTGTTTGGTCGCCCCCTCGGGGCAGGAAAAGCTCTCAAAGCCAAGAGAGGAGGGGAAAGGGATGAACAGCCTTGAGGCAGGGGTTTCGCGGGGGTCGCTTGACTCAAGTACACTACAGATACTTTTGCTGGCCGTCATTATGGGAAGTAAATAAAACGCCTACATCCTGGTGTCTGGAGGAGGAAATAGGCTGCTTTTTGTCCTACGTTAACAAACTCCCGATAAAGTTTGCTCTGAGGCACTGGGCCGACCCTGCAGGCGAGCACCCTCCGAGCCCAATCCCATTCCTTCAGCAGGGCAGAACAAGTGTTAGTGTTGAAGGAAGTTCTTATCTGGCAATTACTCTGAGATGCTTAAATCGACTTACTGCTACCATCTTGGTCCCTCTCCCAGTTAAGAGGGACTCTCTGCTAGAACTTTTTTTCCCATGTACAGATGGAGACCCTATGCACGGGTTTTGCCATGGCGGAGTTTGCTGAGAGTGGGATATTCTGGGAACCCAGACACCTGAACTGCCTGCAGGCACCACCCAGAGACCAAACTGAGGCAGGGAATTTAAAATGTGCTTTCCAGCTGTTGGCTCCTGTGACACTGCAGACGATCCTTGTGGCAGCTGCTGATGGGGTGAACCACAGCCCTGGCCAGACACAGGACACGACTGCAAAGATCTCATCTGTCACACACAGGCTGCAGAGTCGCAGCAGGGCTTGGCTGGTACTCGTGGTTTGTGCTCTTCTTCTTCATGGAGCTGGCACTCACTGCATCTTTTCAAGGAAAGGGAAATACCTCCTAGTATGAATCAGTGCAGTAGGAATTGCAATGCTTCTTCTTTGACTGGCATGAGGGTCATGTTTCATGAATTATTTCTGTACTAGAGACCGAGGTTATATTTAATGTGCCCTTTGCATGCTTCCTGGGAATGAGGAAGGCAGATGAGCAGACACAGGAGAACAGACACAGAAGGTCTCAGAAGAACTGCTGATTTCAGAGCTGGTCTTGATGATGAGCAGCAAGACACGAAAGTAATTTCATCAGTGATCAATGCATTTACAGATACATTACATTTCCAATGGAGCAGGCGATGACTGCCCTGCACAGACATGGGACACAAGGGAATAATTCTGTGGGGAGACAGATTTTTGCCTGTGCAATGATTTGAGGAAAGGACATTAGAATAATTTTGCAGCTCACCTGCCATCTCACCCCCAGCTTTTGCTGTTGCCCAAGATGTCTATGAGCATTTTGGTAGGAAAGGACATGATGTGGTCCTGCATTTCCTGTAATTCTTTGTCATGGTTTAGCCCCAGCCAGCACTTCAGTCCCACAAAGCGACTCACTCCTCTTCCCTGGTTAAAGGGGGAGAGAATAATAATAGTAAAAGTGAGAAAACCCATGGTTTAACTCTGCTCTGTGTGAGCCCTGTCAGCAATAACAAAAACATCCCTTTGTTATAAACACTGTTTCCAGCACAAATCCAAAACACACCTCATGCCAGCTACTGTGAAGAAAAATAACCCTATCCCAGCCAAAACCAGCACAGCCTGGCTCTATGAGAGGCCCCAGTTATTAAAAAGGAGGTGCAAGGATGTCCCCTAAGCACAATGTCCTAACCAATCCTTTTCCTTTAGCACCCAAGAGAGACACAATTAAAAGCCCACATCTTCACCCAGCAAGGATGCAAGTAAAACCAAATGGGTTTTATTTATTTACCTCAAAATCTCCATAGCAATATACTCATTCCAGATAAACACCTGCACAGCATGACAGACAGATTTTCTTAGTGTCAGGCAATTAAACTTTTATCAAGGTATAAATCAAAACACCAGGTTACAAATCGTTGTCATCAAACATTGCTGGAGGTTATGTTTGCCTGATTCTTTTCTATAGCTTACTAACTATCTCTTTCTGGAATATGCTCTTTTATATTTGTCAGAGAGTAATGCAGAACTTGAATTCAGGCATATGGATGAGTCTCAAAATATTGGAAATGACATTGTGAACATTTGTCAAAGCTGCTTGTGCCTTCATTCATTGGCTGTTATGTTCACTTGAACTCGTGTCATGTTATTATGGAGAAGTATGCACAGATATGAAGCTGTCAGATGTGTCACAGCTAATTGTGTTGGACTCCAAAGAGCCTGAGGGTCTGTCCTGTCAGCTGGATCGAGCACCTGTAACTGATCCCCGTCTCCCCAATTTATACATGTTGGGAGGGTGCCCAACAAGGAGCTGGGTCGTCTGCCAGCTCGCTGATTTCTGACTGTCACAGGCTGAGGTCTGTGAAATTTGACTTTGCTGCGCTACGCAATTACTTAAGTGCATTACCTGCCCTATGAGGCAAACAAATCAAATTTGCTGCTGCTGCTGTACGCTGTGTTGTACTGGGCACTGTGCCTTTTCTTTATTGCAGCCTTACAGCATCAAAGCTTTCATTGAAAGAAGATGCAAAATGGAAGGCCACAAACTGTCTGCATTAAGAGACATTTTACTGTGCAGGTCATGCTGGAAGGAGTCCTGGTAATCTCCTCTCTGTTGCTCATAGTCAGATCTTTTAGAAAGGAGAATATTTTGCACGGCTTTACCAAATATTTTAAACGTAGTTCAAGTGTTCCTATGTGGTCAATAAGTGATAAGCAATGATTAATAACCATATAAAACATCAGTTAAAAGACAATCTGAAAGTGCTGCTTTTCCAAGGGTTCATGCAGAATTCAGAACAGGTTGAACTCAGAAACAAGTACATCAAGATTGCTGTGGGAAGTGGAGGCCAAGCAGAGGAGGAGGTGTAAATCTTGCAGGAGCAACAGCCAGTTCCACTCACTCTTCACAGGTTATTCCTGCTGGCCCTAACAGCTTGGCTCCCCTGAAATGAAGGCACAGGGCCCGTGTCTCTCCGTGTCTCCTGAGTGCCAGAGTGCTGCCTTTCAGCCCCTGCAGAGGTATCTTGCAGAACAGCTCGGGCTCCTCCTCAGCTGCCCAGAGTCTGCTTATGGATACTGCATGTGGAAAGGATCCTCCACTCCCACTAGGCAGTTTGGGCCCAGATGTACAGCAGCACTTTGGAAAAGATGCACTCTAGCATCTCACTGGCTGTTCACACTGTGATTTAGGGTTAACAGCTGTTAAGACAGAAAGCAGCATGTACACATGTTTTTGTTTGTCGCAAGGGCGTTTAAAACCAGACCTTGTAAATCTGCAAACAACAGTGCTGTTGGCAACACGCTGTGCTCTGTGCAAGGCAGAGCTCTGGCCAGCCATAGCTGGAGCATGATGTTCACAGGGAGGAAGGGAATGGGGCCAGAGAAGGGAGAGATTCAATAAAAGTTAGACGTGCTCTCACAAAGCATTTTGGCTGGTTCTGTTCTACAGGAAAAACTTTTCTTCTTTGCGGCACCAAGCATAAAACATGTTTTTGCTTAATTCAATACATGGATCAAAAAGCAATGGAAAAACAGTCATTTCACGGTGGTGTAGAAAAATATGAGAACTTAAATACAAGCTGGGAGCAACCTGAAACCCCAAATGAGGGAGAGGGAACATAATCATCCAGAGATGCGTCTGTGCAAAGTGACTCACCTGAAAGGTAAAAGGCTGAAGAGCTCACAGGAATGTCCAGGAGCAGAGACCGAAGGCACATGGAGTCAGGAGCCAAGAGAATCTGTGAAGGAACACTCCTGTTTACTGAGGTTTTCCCAGCTGATGGGATGAACTTATGTGTTTTCATTCAGGACTACAACTGGGCCAGGCTCACCCAGGGTTAGAATACAGTAGGTGACAGACTGAATCAGGATGTGCCTCCCTGCTCAAAATGACCATTCCCTTAGCTAGGTGCAAAAAACAGGTAGGCTCTGCCACCTCCTGTCACAGTAAAGCCAAGAATTAAGGCCATTTTTCATTTTTGTTTTCATCAATATTTACTATCATTTCTTTCAAAACAGGCTTCTGAATTACCTTCTACTTTGTCTTGAAAACATTCAAATAACATTCCTAATACCAGCCTAGGTAGTTAATCCTGCTCAGGGGGATTAAGCCCAGTGCGACATTTAACAGTGCAACCATCACACCTCCACCCTGTCAATGAAGCTAAATGCAAATATTAGTTCTTTCCTTTCCCTGTATTGAGTTGTCCTGAGAACTAAACAGGCTTTCCCTTCAAATGCTGACAATACAATTAGTGTCATTCAATCAGCACAAATACTGAGTTTGGAAAAAATTAGAAGTGGAAGATGACAGCAGCAGATATTCTGCAAGTGCAGAATCACAGCACCCCAGATTCCCAGTGCCTGTAATGGGCCAGTACAGAAGGCAGATGGCAAAGCAGCTCAGATCACACACAGAATACATTTCTACATGACACCCTCCTGCCAAAACCGAAGATTACACAGAGCTGAAACTTCCATTCAATGCTGGGCATGATTTTGAATGCATCCATCTTCCTGTGGACCCAGTGCCATCCACGCTAAGTCAACACTAGGATTCTCTGAAATTTCCGTATGCTTTGGGTCAGGACCTGCAGGGTCCCAGGCTCATTTGTAAACACAGGATTGCATGAAATCATTTGCATTTCAAAATGATGCTTCAGGATTTCATTTTGCATGTGGGCCCTGGTGTTTTTTGGTTTTATACAAACATGTAATTTACTTTGAATATTGCTTCAGTTTTGGTCTTACAGAAGTGGCATGGATTTACAACACTGAATTATCCTCTTCTTATTTGCTCTTAGGATGAAGCAGTAACCCTTTCCATAACAGCAGGCAGTGGCTGGATAACAACTGGTAAGCAAAGATGAGTAGGAAATAAAAAGGAAAAGAAAATAAAAACTGCTAGCTAGTACAATAATGCCACAGACTGGGTCACACATAAGCTGTCTTCTGCATGATTTCTATTTTGAGGGATTTGCACTGATTTCTGGCTCCAAACCCATGAATACAAAGCAGCAACTGCTTTCAGAAAGCACTCTCCTCTTCTGCTTCAGTTCTAGAAAAGCCTTTCTCTTGAGAGTTCCAGAAAGAAAAGCACGGCCAAGCAAGAAGCTACTCCTACACATCAGGCTTACCTAAGGAAACACAAGTATGAGAATCTCTTAAAGGATGCTTGTCAGCAATTACCTCACTTCACCAACGCTATTTTCCAAGTCTGCCCCCAGAGACCCCAGCACTGCTGGGCCAACTGATGAGGCTCCCACAGGGCTGATAATGAACACCAGGCAAGTGCCCTCCATTAGGATCACTGTTTAGTACATTTCCCCTGAGCAGCACCTGTTTTCTTGAAGGTGCTCAGCTCAGCTCTCCTAAAGCTGCCTTAAATCCCAGATGTCCATAGCAAATAAGGAAGCCAATCCAAATCAGAACGAATACATAACTGGGAAGCTTTGGAGGAGAGAAGGAGATGTTCTTCTTTACATTAATGACGCCTCCAGGATTCTCCATCATTAATGGCTTTACATTCCTACTGATCATAAATACCGAATACGGGGTTGAAAGATAAATTATGCGATGCACCAGACAGTTGAGATGTAAGACAGAAAATAAAAGAATGCAGGCTGTGCAGCTAAGAGCTGCACTTGCTACCTCTTTTAAAGGGGAGCCACAAGCCACAAGCATTGCCTTGCAGTGGGGGGTGAGGCATAGACGAATGAGAAATAAGCCCCCCGTTCCTCGGGGCTGCGGGATAACGCAGCCAATGTGAGCACGGCCAGCTCCTCCACCCCTCGGGATGCCTATGCCAGCTCACCAGCGAGAGGTGTGTCCTTGCTCGTCTGGAAAAAAGCCTGGCAGGCAGCGAGCTCCCCTCTGAGCTCCGGGGCTGTTGGACAGTGGGGAACTGCGCATGACCTGGCAGCGTTGAAACAAGCGCCTTTAATATTGCAGGGCTGATCCGAGTCCAGCAGGATACCTAATAGCATGCGTCGATCTCCGAAGAAGAGCAGTTGCCAAGGAAACCGCTCAAAAGCCTGCTTTAAAATATTTGCTACATATTCAACAGCCACAATCGTTTCCTGCTGTCAAATTACAACAGCTCTTCAAAGATCATTAGGAATATTTTTTAATGGTCAAGGCAAAAATAGCCACGTGGTTCTTCTCAGCAGGCAGATGACTGAATTCTGATCTGGAATATTATCTTTGTAAAACCGAAGCTATGACACTGAAACAAAATCACCTGTGCTACTGCGCAGCCCTCCCCAAAATCAGATCTTTCAATTGCATATTCCTAATGCAAAGTTATCGTGCGTGGCTTCCTCATATTTTGAAGTGTCACAACTTCTAGCTTATAATACTTCCTAAGAGAATCACACAATCATTTAGGTTGAAAAAGTTCAAGGAGAAATCCAATTTACACAGCTTACATGCTGTAATTGGAGAATGCCAATGGCACAATGTGGAGGGCTAGGAACATTTTGTTCTAACTCGCTTTTCCCTGTATTTAAGAAGACATATTCTTCACCAGGGGCACAAAAAGGTCAGCCAGACTTTTTTTTTTTTTTTTCCTTTTTCTTTTTCTGTTTCCAAATAAACTGCTTGAGTACTCCAAAGCCATTTAAAGTGTCAGGATAAACAATTAAACCATTTTCTTTTGCCTTCAGAAAATACAGTGTATTAGGATAGTTAACTTCCTCATAGTAGCCCTCAGTGCCGTGGTTTGCATTTGTAGCTGGAGTGGTGTTGAAAACACAGCAGTGGTTTGGCTGCTGCAGAGCAGTGCTGGCACGGCTCGCGGTGGAGGGGCAGTGACAGTGGCTTTGCTTGCTGGCTGCTCAGGATCAACCCACCGCGCCTGGGAGCACCAAGGAACGAAAGCTGCCTTTGGGTTTGGCGACAACAGCCAATCCCCTAGGCACGCTCTTGATCTGACCTTCCCAGCACAGTGTTTAGATACAGCTTATTTCTCCTTCTGCCCCAGGACAGAAGCAAGCCATGTCATCTGAACTGAGAGGAATCCCGCGGGAACAGATGTACATCTACCTTCCCTGCGAGTGAGAACTGGTTCAGAGCCTGCAGTTTGATCTGGGCAGCCCTGGGAATGTGCTTAAGCTACGCCACAGCCCTCCTGTTTCAGAATACCTTCTGTCTGTGTGTAAACCATGAGTTCCAAATGAAGCAAAAACTTATCGAGTAAGATAACCAGAGGAAACAAGATTACCATGTCGAAAAGTCTGAGCACAGAAAGTTTGTCACTCCACAATTTGATAAAAGTATGGAGCATGAGCTTGAGAATTGTTACACATCATTTGAGCGGTGTAAAAACCAATATTTTTATTGTTTCTAAACAGAACGCCTGTTTAGCTCGCTTAGTCATGTTTCAGTGTTAACACTGCGATTATTTATGCAAGGGCAATACCTGGCAAGAGTGCCAAAAAGCACATTTCCCTGGAAGAAGAAAGCTGCTCCTCACCCACACCCTGAGTTCTGCGTACAGCCCTTGTCGGCAAGGAGAAGTATGGCTGTTCCACCAGGGCTGGGGATGACGGGGATGATGGGGCAGGCAGGGACCTCCCCGGCAGCCTCACCACACCTGAAGGACAGCCAGGCCAGCTGGGGACAGCAACAGGGGACAGCTGCAGTCCAGGGACCACCAAGCCTGACCGTGGGGACAAGCCAGGTTCGAGGTCAAAACAGAGGATCCATCAGCCAGGGAAGCACAGGATCAGTGAGCTACAAGGCCAGGCACAGGCACGCCCACAGCATAGCTAAGGCAAGGGCCTGAACTTAAATTTGGCTCCTGATCCAAGGAAAAGAGATCCCCAATAAGCTTTCCTGCAGCCCTTTTCTCATCACCAACGTCCCCACCGAGAGCTGGACTATCCAGAGCTGCCCACGAGCACAGGCAGCCAAACAGCCATGGCAGGAGTGGCCTTTCCCACAGCAGTTCCTCTGACTTTGAAGGGCTGCCTTTGAAAAGTGCTGTGAGAAATCACAGCTGTTGCCAGTTGTTTGAAAGCGGATGTTAAAATAGCAGCCACTTCACCACAGCCACAGGATGTTTTCTGGTCTCGTCTGACCTGGTAGCAGACCTAGACTGTACAGACAGACAGCTAGCCAGGAGTGTACCATAAGGAAAAATTCTTCACCTATGAGGACAGAAAGCATAGTGTAAAAGTAAATTCTCCAACTTTTAACGTCATGTGCTGGTGAGAAGAGCATGGGGTTCAGAACCAGCTTGCCCTGCATCTATAGCTTGGTCTGAGATCTGATACATGGAAATTACAATGGGCATTTCTTTTTCCCCCACCCAAGAATTCCAGCTGCTGTGTGCTCAGTTACAATGCTGGGCAGGACAGCACATAAATAATCAACCTCCCCCTGTCCCCAGGAGTTTGGTTTGTTTTCCAGTCACAAAAGACAGTCCCAGATTAAGGGTTTAGAGTTTGAAGATGGAAGAAAGCAGGAAAGAAAGATAAGTAAAAAGGGGAAGAGGCAGCAGGAGAGAAATAATCACAGAAGAATATGTGCAAATCATGAATGAAAAGGAGAAAAAATAAGGTAGAATAGGTAGAAGTAGAGGGAAAGGTCAGGAACACGATGAAGCAGCAAAAACAGAGGCAGTAAGACAGAAGAGAGAGAACCTTGCAGGAGCAGAAATTCCTTGTGAGGAGAATTGGAATCTACAAAACTTGACTCATCCTTCAGGGGAAAAGAAATACTTGTGAGGGGAAAGTCCAAATTAACTGTTTGCAGTCAAAACCAAATATTGCATAGTACAAGTTCCTGCCTTTCCTGTTCCTGATTTTTTTTGCCCCTGTCCTCCAAGTGCTATCATAGGCCCCTCAAAGTAGCAAATGCTGTGCTGCAGCCCATCCTGCTCGCCCTGTGCCCTGACCTGTTCCTCTGCCTGTTCTTGCCCTTGTGCCCTGGCCTTGTCTTCAAGCCCTCTGCCTTCTCACAAAGCTATTCTTATGCTCACCGCCTCATTTTTTCCTGCTGCCTCTCCAGATGCCTCCCACTTGCCTTCCAAAGCCTTGTAAAGATAAGAGCAGTTCTACTGCACATAAGGCCTCAACATGAAACATTTATCATTTCCATGCTGGCCTTTCCCTGCCAACTCGACGGGGCAGAAATTGTCTCCCAGCACTCGTGCCTCCATACCGTGTAGGACCCTGACATTTCTGGGAAGACCCCACTGGTGCTGCTCTGTAAATAGCAATACCAGTTTTACAGATAATGTGCTGGTTTTGTTCTCAGTAATTTACTGTGCTAGCTTGGATACACCCCTGTATGAATCCTTTGTGCTCAGGAGAGCTGCTGCTCTCTGCTCAATGCCAGGAGAGTTGGCAGGAGAGCTTTGTTTTTCCTGTCTCACTGAGGACAAATGGGAACTAGAGAACAACCTTCAGTGGCAGATGACACTGTTACTATCCCAAAAGACTCAAAGGAACAAATTCCATTCTAAATGCTGAGTGGGACACCACACATCTGGAAACCACAACAATCTGGAACGTGCTGCCATGCCCACCTAACCCCTTCTTCAAAAGCAGGGCTGTACAGTGAGAGGTCTGAGATTTGTGCTTTTCCAGGCAGAAGTAGCTGGGTTTTGCAGCAACCAAAAACCTCACTCTGACAAAACAAAAGCTTCTGTACCTTAGAAATATATAGGACGAACTTGCCAGGGACCTCCTTGAGCTCCTATAGAAATCATGTTGGCTCTCTCTTTTCTCTCAGGTGTCTCTTTTCGAGTACTCTGGTCTCTGGCAGACAACATGAGGTGGAATGGATGATGTATTTCAAAGGCTTTTGTAATCAGAGCCATCTGATTTGCCAAAGCGCATCAAAGGTCAGAGGCTGGCAGTAGCACAGCGTGGAGCAAATTATCCCTTTAAACTCCCGATGGGACACGGGTCACGTCAGGAGGCAGCAGGGCTTTACTCACGGAAATAGCTGCCTCAGAGCAGCGCACACAACTGCTCTTTATATCTTTCGGATCGTTGTTCCATAAGGGCATCACTGCTGCTTCCAGAGGCCTCGTGGGCAGCAGCTGCAGGCACAGCCTGGCTGTCCTGGCCTCGGGCTTCCTTCCACCTGCCGAAGCCAGGCCTGAAAGGCGGCTGTAGGCAGCTGGGGGTCGGGCTCCTGTTCCAGGAGAGCAGCGAGGCAGGACGAGAGGACACGGCCTAAAGCTGCGCCGGGCCAGGAGCTGGGCTCGATGGTTCTTGTGGGTCCCTCCAACCCAGTAAATTCCGTGATTCTGTGAAATCTGGGGGAATTTCTTCGCAGAAAGGGTGGTTAGACATTGGAATGGGCTGCCCGGGAAGGTGATGGAGTCACCCCTCGCTGGATGTGTTTAAGCAAAGACCGGACGTGGTTGGACTCGATGATCTCTGCGGTCTTTTCCAGCCTAAGCGAATCTGTGATACTCTGAAACCGGGAGCTGTGCAGGGTCACCTGGGCCACAGCCACCCGCTGCCGCCCTGCTCCTGGCCCAGCGCCAGAGCCCTGTGAGGGGGCCGGGCGCGGACGGCGGGCGGGGCGGGGGCGGTGGGGGAGGCTCGGCCGGCGCGGCCGCCGCGCCCGGGGCCGATTGGCCGGGCGGGCTGGGTGGGCAGCGCCGATTGGCCGGGCGGGCTGGGTGGGCGGTGCCGATTGGCCGGGCGGGCCCGGCGGGCAGTGCCGATTGGCCGGGCGGGCTCGGCGGGCGGGGCCGGGCGGCGGTAGCGGGGCCGCGCTGCAGCCTCGGCCGGGGAGGCGCCGCTCTCGCACCGCTGGGGCGCTGCCGCCGCCGGGCCCGGGAGCGGGAGGAGGTAAGGGCCGCCTGCCCGGGGCATGGGCCGGGGGAGAGCGGGGGGCCGCGCTCGCGAGCGTCTCCTGTTGCCCCTTCCGTTCGCTCGGCTCTCCTTTCTCCTTCAGCCGCTAGGCGGGAAGGGCCGCGGCAGGGCTGGGAATGTCAGCGAGCGGGGCTGGCGCATCACGGAGCGGGGCTGGGCACGGCCGGCGTTCCCCAGGGGCTGCCGCCGGACGCCGCAGCTTTGATAGGCACGGGATAAACGCGGCCTGTGGCAATTCGTGATGAGCGAACTGCAGCAGAGACGTCTTTAAATTGCTGCTGTCCGTGTGCAGCTTGCTGTCCAGGCAGGGAGGCGAGACTAGATGGTCACGAACTTAAAAAAAAAAAACAACAAACCAACAAAAAACCAAAAGTATAAAACCCCCAACAAACAACAATGCACCTGCTTTAAGGCGAGCTTAGCACCCAGACCGGTACGATCCTGCCCACATCTGTGGGGTTGGAAGGCACGAGAGGCAAGTGCACTTGGAGTTGTACATTCCTTTTCGCATACGTCGGATCCCCTGGGGCAGCAGGCATGCCTTCGCTTTCTTCCGGGTTTCCTTTTCTAACCCTTTTCTTCTGGCAGCCTGGAAAATTTCCATCTGCCGAGCAGCAGCCAGCCTGTAAAACTCCAGTTTTAATCACCTCATCCTGCTCTAAGTGCTGTGTTTCCCTGCCTGTCTGTAGGAGCTGTTTCTCTCCAGGAAAATGTGTACAGATGAACAGGATCAGATGGAGCACCTCAGAGCAGATTTCCATCCAGAACTGTCCATCTTGGACTTTGTCTCTAAGACCAGTGCCCCCCTTTTCATTATCTCAGTCTTGTTCTGCCCAGGTGGGTCTGCCCAGTGTTTGCAGACATACCAGCTGGGAAAGCACGGACTGTTTTGTGTCCAGAGCTGTTTACATAACAAACTAAAAAGCGGGTTCCTTCTCCTGACCTCCAGAGACACTTGGAAAGCAAACCTATCGCCACTATTTTTACTTTCCTGGCGAGAGTTGAATTTGATAGGGAACAAATTTTTTTAATTACCTTGTGAGTTTGGATTGATCCTCTGATTCATGCTGTGGACACTGAGTAGTCTAAATATAGCGAGCATTTCATGTTCTCTTCTCAAGCTGACAGAAGTGAAAGCGAGCGTGGGTTTTGCTAATTGGCAGGCTTTGAGTTTGGTCGTGCTGTGTTTCACAGAAGGAAGTTAACCTTCTGTTGCTACAAGTCAAGGATAGCAGGAAAGAAAAAGCAGCTCCAAGAAGTAAACTAGATTTTAAATACCTGTAAGTAAGCTAAAATAAGGGTGTGATGCTGCCATCACCCTGCAGTAAAATGGAAAATCTTAATATTTCAAGTAGTTCCGCATTCAGCTGGTGCAACAACAGTGATTTCCAGAACATTCAGCCTTTTATCAAGTCAACAGTTAACCTCTAAGTGCTAAGTAAAGAAACCTTTCCTCTTTTCATGCAACCTAAGAAGTGCATGAAAGGTAAACCCACAGCATCTGAAGCAACATGCTTTGAGCTGGGAACAACAGGATTGTTGAAGGGCTCCCAAAAGCTCTGTCACTGCCATCTTCTACTGAAGCAACCCCTTACTAAGTTACCTTCGATTGCATGTTTTTTGTGAGTGCACAGGTTTTTATCTAGCAATTTAAAAACATAGTTTTAACAAATATTTCAGATCTAGAGATGCAGTTGGGATTGGCTTGGGCAAAGGACAAGGGCAAGGCATTCCAGCCCAGAATTAAAGTGTCCCTGGGGTACAAGTGTCACTCTTTGCTGCTCAATTGCGTCAGATTGCCCTGCTGTCTTTTTTTTTTTTTTTTTTTTTCCCCCCCATTCACCATGAGCCTGGGTATTTCTAGATCTTTTGTTATGTCATATAATACTTCTCACTTGTAATTTTGCCCTTAGCAAACTTCAAGCAATTAAGTTAGAAATCCCTCACTGGGCTTATACTTTAGCGTGGTTAGTTACAGTGATCTGTGTGGTCCAGTTCAAATTACTCTGGTGCAACAACATGTAAATATTACAAACTGCATCCCGGCCTGTTGGACTTGGGCCAAGTTGGGTGTTACTCTACAAAAGGTCAAATAATCCAAGCTTTGTGCACTTTTCAGCGTGCTAGGTGAGTCATCATCAGCAAATTTTTGTCTGTGCTGAGCCAAGTGGGGCGTTTGAATTGATCTGGACTGGAAAAGAGATCTGAGAAGCCAGTAGAAGACCTTGCCTGCCTCTGTTAGCCCATTTCAGGGCTAGGTGGCCAAGGAATTCAAGCCAGACAAAACAGCAAATAGCTGCACGGGGTTTTTTGAGGGGGAAGTTTGTGTGTACAGTTATGGATATAGATGGATAAACTCCTAGTAATCATTCTTAGCATTAATAAATAAATAAATAAAGATCACAATTAACTTCACAGATCTGTGTTAAAAATTATTGTTCAAGACCCCCATAAGTGTGACAGAATCAAACATCGTGTGCAGATAAAAATTTTAAAATCTAAGCAAATATATTTTTCCTCTCCCCCGGGAGTCAGAGCGCGGATATCTCAGCCGGCGTTTGCAGAGCATGCGTGACAAGCTCATTTTCACAACCTTACCTCCAATTTACACGTGCTCACATTTTAGCATTATCATCACTCCCACTTGCTGTGTCTCAAGGCCTTCAGCCTTTGAGCACTCGGGATGTCGTTCTGCAGGGGAGCAGCAGGAGTGCCCCGCTGGCTGTGTGCGCAGAGCTGGGGCTGGCTGCGGGATCGCTTCCCGGTGAGTCACACACATCCTGCTGCGGCGGCTTCTAGGGAGCGCTGTGCTCCGCATGATTAGCGGGCTCTCAGGGTGACACCGCTTCCTCAGTGATGCAACTGAACATTCCCTTCCCTCTGCTTCTTGTTTCCTGATGGGTTTTCCCTTTGTTCTCCAAAACTTTCCAGCAGCTGCGCATCTCTTTCGCTCCTGGTCTTTTTTTTTTTTTTTTTTCCCCTACGAACCTCCTCGAAGACAAGTGATGTCCACGGCTACTCTGATCACCTTGGTACGGAACGGAGGGTTCCAAGTAAGGAGGAGAGCCGCGCTCACGCCGCGCTTCCTGCAGGACGAGAAGCGCCCCGCAGCCGCCTGCTCCATCTCCACCTGCCAGCGCCGCGCCTCCCGCTTCGACTCCGACGGCAGCGGGCGGCCCACCACCTGGGACACCTTCGGCATCTGGGACAACCGCATCGACGAGCCCATCCTGCTGCCGCCCAGCATAAAGTACGGCAAGCCGATCCCCAAGGTGAGCCTGAGCAACGTGGGCTGCGCCAGCCACATCGGGAAGCGAAAGGAAAACGAGGACCGGTTCGATTACGCTCAGCTGACGGAGGATGTGCTGTACTTCGCAGTGTACGATGGGCACGGCGGGGCGGCAGCCGCGGACTTCTGTGATAAGTACATGGAAAAGTATATTAAGTAAGTGCGTATCGAGGGGAGGTGTGTCAGATGAATTCCAGCCGAGCTTCCTTCCTTAGGGAACCGGTGGGTTGTATGTGGTAGCTAATCCTCCCTGGTTATGTAGCCGCCTGTCCTTGTGGGACGGCAGGAGCGCTGGGTGGAACAGACATGCTGTGAATTGGTTACTCTGTGTGGTGCCTGCCCTACCGGGCAAGCCCAAAAACACGGAGGAGAGGAAAGCGAGATTGTGCCCCCTGTCCAAGAAAGGTCTTGGAACACAGGGAATGACTGTTTTCACACAGGGCCTCTGTGTTTACTTACATTCTTCTGTATCTATCACATCCCTGGGTGCTGGATAAGGAACTTAGATATTTGCAAAATTATGCTTTCAGTGCACACAGTTAGTAAAACCGCATTGCCTTTTCAGTCAATCCAGCATCACTCAGTGGGTGCAGGGAAGAGCTAAGACTGCGGAGCAGAATGATTAGGATGTATATTTCTTGGAAAGATGTTTAATTCCTTTGCTTGCTTGCTTGCTTCCAGGGAATTTCTTGCTGAGGAGGAGAACCTGGAAAATGTTTTGAGCAAAGCTTTTCTAGAAATAGACAAAGCTTATGAAAGGCATGCCAATCTCTCTGCTGATGGTAGGTAAAAAAAATATTCTACTCGTATGAGTGTGGAGAATAAAGTTTATCTTATTTGCTCAGTAGCTTTGCAGTAAAATGTCCAGAAAAGCACTTGAAAACAATTTTACTTAACACAGGATTTTGCTCTGGTCACTTACTGCAAATAAAACAATTATGCTTTACCTCCTGAAAATGAAATAAATACTCTAAGTGTCAGTCAAATTTACTGGAGGAGTTATGAATCTGAATGTTAGCATAATCATTGATGAATTTCTCTTGGTGTGATTCTGAAAAGGATGTTTGTCACGGTAGAAAAGAGCGATTTAGATTTGCAAGGACCATAATTTTACTGGTAAGAAATGTGGAGAGGGGTGTTTTTCATTTGCTTTCTTTTTCTTTAGGGGTGGGGGGATTGGTGTTTTTATATGTATATTTGTTTGTTTTAAAGCTGTTACTCCTGTGGATTAAAAGCAAGAATGTCAAAGTTCCCCTTCCTAACTTGGCTGCTGCACCTGAGGAGGAACGTAAGCCAAAATTAATGCAATCGATATTGCTTCTGCACAAACAGAGTCACAGGAGTAGCTGAGTGGGAAAGGGAAAAAAGCAGTGAAGAGGAAAACAAGTTTGGCTGTGGTAAGGCTGTGGTAAAGCTGGCACCAGCCCTTTTAGGCTCCCATTTAATCCTGGCTGTTAATGAAGTTCTTGTATGTGTCTAGAGACTAAGTACGTCTGAAGCTCCAGTTGCAGCTTATAGAGAGTGACTGAGGAAGGGAGATAGAAGTGCCTGGCCCAGTTCTGTCACAGGAGCTTTCTCAGCCACGAGGTACAGTTTTGAGAGTCAGTTTAGCCAGTCTTAAAAAGAAAACCCCAAACAAACCCAAATAAAAAACAACCCACAATAGAAAAAACAAACAAACAAACAAAAAAACACAAAAAACCCCAAAAACTCCCACAAACAACCAAACAAGAAACCTGTCCTAGTGCTGGTGCAGGCACTGGCAAAATAACTGAGGTTGTTCCAGAAGAACAGAAACTGTAAAAGTCTTCCCTCCTGGAGAGAAACCAAGAAGCCCTGCAGGGACTGAAGTGATACTGTATTCTCAGGCTGCTTTTCTGAAGCTGTGGCTGAATAATGCAGTGGCTTTCTGCACTTTAACTGCTAGATGAATCTAGGTAGGCTCAAATGCAGGACAGGTAGTCTGACTGTTGCAGCACAGCCCCTTACCTTAGCCTGCACCATGGATCAGGAAAAAAGTCTTAAGTCCTGAGATGCAGCCCTGAAAAAAGGAGGATTGAATCTATAAAAGTAATTTTCCCATTGTATTTCATGTGGTAAAAAGATCAGAGTTACTTTTGACCTGTGGGCTGGGTTTTAGCTGAGCTCATGGGAGATATCAGCAGAGCAGGTATGCTTTTTATCTCAGAGCCTCTTTGCAAATACATTTTCTTACCAACCCAAACCCAAGACAGCATTTGAGTACTAGTTTGTCTGCTTCCCTGGATCAGACCATTTCATTTTCAGATCTAATTGTCCTCTTCCCTGCCCCTTTGTAAGATGGCTCTTGGTTTGGCTCACTCTAGTGACCTCTGTGTCAGAGCAGCTCCTTGAGGAGAAGGATTGAGAACTGCTCTGCATGCATTATTTTGTTTTTCTGAAAACTGTTTCTAATCATAACACTTTGTGGGTGACACAGAATTGGATTACAACAATATCTGACAGACAAACTGTGCAGCAAGCAGAGCATTTTAGAACTGCTCATAGGATTTTTTTTTCATACCATTTGACTAACTGTTGCTGCTTAATGCCAGAAAAGGTATGCAACGGTTACCAAGATACTGCACAAGCCCCCTTCATTAAAAAAGCAAAACAGAGGTAAAAGAGTTGCCAGACATGCACAGGGGCCACCCTCTGGCAGGCACTCAGTGTTCCTCAGGTAGCCTGAGAGCCTGCAAGCTCTTGCAGGAGCCCGGGGCATCTAAGAGAGCCCATTGTTCTTGGCTGAAAATCAAGCTCTAAGGCAAAGAATGGAGTAACAGGGTGCAGAGTCAAGTCTGGATTTCTGAACAGATTAAACTTCTTGCATATCTGTTATTAAAATAACTCAATGCTGTGTTGACTGCTTTGTGTGGATATTTTTGTTGTTGCTGATGTTTTGAAAGTTACATGAAAGTTCAGTGCTTGGCAGATATCTTTGTTAGAAGCCTGCTTCCAAACTGATTCAGTTTGCCAGCAAAACTTCTGATTAAGTGTGGCTATTCTGGTTGTGACAGTCAAGACAGTTGCTATAGTACCTTGAAGATGGTGGTTGATTGTGTAACTTGGTGTATCTGGGTTACACTGGATGCTCCCCAGGTCTGTCCTTCTTTTGAAACCTGGCCATAGCTGATGAAGTGCAAAACAGCAGCTTTGAGTTGTTCCAGCAGATGACCCTTCCAGGGTTCACTCCCTTCACTGCATCTGCAAGAAAAACAGTGCACATTCAGGATGTCCAGGTCTTTACTGACACACAACCAGCTTTAAAACTTGTTCCTGGGTGTTTGAAGGAAGCTAAACCCTGGCACAAATCCCTGTAGCCAAAATGGCATGTTGGAGGCATTGTTTGTAGTATTGTTCAAGGGGTAGAGCCTCACATAAGGCACAAATTTAGCAGGATTAGAGATGTGCCTGGTTGGAGACCCCAGCTAAGCCTTTGAGGCATAATAATACATATTATTAATTAATAACAATTATATTATTTAATCATACACAATATTAATGAATAATAATGATACAATAGTTGAAATTAGAGATGGAAAACACATGGCACTGTAGTTCCTGTGAGCTTTCAACAATAAAAATGGTTTATGTGTGTGCTCCAGGTACTGCTGCTGTGCTGGCAGGCAGTTCACCAGTGCTATTGGAGTGCTGTACCTCAGCTGGAGCCTGGTCCAGTAACCCCCCTGACAGTGACCTATATCTGTTGTTTCACACAAAAGCTTAAAAAACTTGCTCTAGGCAGGTCTGGGATAATCTGTGCTCTGCCTAAATCCTGTGTAATCATTAACAGCTTAGAGCTGTGTCTGAGCCCTGAAGCTTGGTGCTTGATACCTCTTCAAAAACGCATTTTCATTCCCTTCCACGCATTTAAACATAGCCAGTCACTTTCAAATCACTGCTAAATTTAGGTATAGAACATAAAGGAAGCTCACATCCAACAAATGACGTTATCCATGGGACAGCTGCCAGAGATGGCAGAATTTTCTGCTATTTTTACCAGCCATAAGAACTGAAATATAAAGACTGAAAAGCTTTGTTCAACAAGGATCAAAATAAGGAATTAAATAATGTGACTGAGGAAATTTGAGCATTTCCCTGGAGATATGTGAGACAAACCCTCTCCTGGCCTACTGGAGGCCTACCAGGTATTGTTACTGCTTCTGTTCACTGTGAGGCAGAGAAAACAAGAGGGAGTTTATCCATCAACCTCCACATTCAGTGCATCCAACTCTAATCACACAGACCACTCACTTCTGGAATAGCCACCTGATTAAAACATAGCCAAGGTATTAACTTGTCTACCCATGTTTGAAAGGGTCCTTACTCATGGAATCTTATTATGCCGACAAACAGCTGAAGTTATTTAAAAGTAATTAAATTTTTAAAGTAATGTTTGTTTTGTTGGTTATTTGTTTAAGTTGCCATTCAAAAAAAGAGATTTTTATTTCTTTAAATATGTTAACCTGCAACACTGAGGAAAAGGGAGAGCTGCAGAAACTGTGCTTGAATATTTCATCAATTTATCAGCATTGTAAAGGCAGGGGCCCTAATTATTACCTAACCAATTTAGAAGACACTAATTACAATATTAAAGGGATGTTTATTTTGCCTATTTTTCCATTAGTCAGAACAACAGATATATTTCTATTCAGTGCATTTAAGATGGCCCCATTTCATTTGGCACTGGTTTGAACTCCCCGTATTGGTGCAATTACCTTGAGGGAGCGGATGTTCTTCTGAGTGGCAACCCTTGCCATATGTGAGACAGCTGGCCCCTTAGCATGGATAAAATTCTTCATTTGATCTGTTGGTTGCTTGCTTATCTCCGTAGGGAAAGCAAAATTTAGATTTTATTTGGGCTGAATTTAAACTGGTTTTGTCACACGGTTTTAGCAAGAAGGAGAGAACAGTGGCAATTCCCCAGAAATGCCAAGGCTGATTTACCAAGGCCAAAGATGCAGGTGCATCCTAGATGACCTGCACAGGGCAGCGCAGGCAGACCTGAGCGTGACTGACTCCATCCCCTGTTCTGCAGCCCTTATTCTTGCATCTCCAGTGTTGCAGGTTTATTTTGTTTGAACAAAGTCCCTGGGTGAATTTCCTATTTGCCTCTGTGTGCGTGTTATTTGTGGCAGACACTGTACCTGGTCAGCAGCTCTAGAACTGGAGGCCCTGGACACTTTAAGCTGGGCTTCAGTGGAAAGAGAGATCTGCTTAATTTTGTCCCAGGTGAAGGAGTCCAGCGGTTCCTAGCCTGGACTACCGGAAGGTTTCCACATCCTCTTTGTCACATTAGTTGAGATGACTTGCAGTAGGAGTTGTCCAGTGAGTGTTAAGAACCTATTGAAAGATCTTAGTTTTATAGTGATGTTGTTAGGAAAACAAAATAAGCTCTTTGTTTGTTAAAACCAATACATGCGCTCATGAACGTGTTTTGTCTTAAACTAGCGGCAGTTGTAGAGAAGCATTAGAAATGTTATCCCATCACCATTCCTGTGGTTTTGAGCTGTGCTAGAAATCACATAATGCTGCAGCTGGCTTCATGCATGTTCTTGCATCCCTACCCAGAGCATGAACTGGATCCAAGGAAGAGACTCTGAGCAGCATGTAATTTTTTCTAGGACTGCTATTTAACTAATAAACGTAGAAAGTTCAAGTCACTGTGTCCATTACCACAATATCTGGGCAATATCTTGTTCTTTAGCACCAGCCCTTGATTTTGTGATAGCAGCTCTTCTCTTTGGGAGTTTGCACTGAAAAGATGCAGATTCGCCTGAATTCCAAATGTTTCCAGTCTTGTGTGAATCGAAGACTGTGATTTAACTTATTGTATGTTTCTCAGCAGAGTTCTAAAGCCACAGAATGAAATGGGAAAGTAGCAGCAGTTCAGCATTAATTTTAATGTCTAAATTAAATGTATCTTCTGTAAAATAAGAAGGCAGTTTTACGTAGGTTGCTCCATTTCACTTGTTCTAACTGTTGGCTAAAACAGGTATTTTACTGGTTCTACTAAAAAATTCTACTTGCACTAGTACTTTTTAATATCTCATTTTCATAATGTGCCTCAAAGGGACCCCGCACTGGGCTAGTCCTTGCTTCAGATGAGAAACAGGATGTCAGTGCCCCAGCTGGATAATCAGAAGCTGCCACATCCAGTTTCCAGTGTCCCAGCCTGCGTGGCCCTGGCACAGCCCGAGCTGTAACCGTGGCTGAGGGTCACCCCTGACCTGCTGGTCCAGCGTTCAGCTAAACCCAGTCCTCGTGCAGTAATAATACCTGTTTTAAATAATAACACCCAGCTTAGTTAACACCGGTTTGTGAGGGGTTGTGTTTGGGTTTTTTGGATTCATGGACTCACTGCTTTCGCTGCACAACAAGGCTCAATGCATCTTCCAGGGCTTGGGGACTTCAGTTTGCTCCCAGCCCCGCTTGAATTACAGGGTGATGAGACCTCACAGGCTTGGGGAAGGAGGCTGTCAAGACCTCACAGCTCTTGCATTTCTGGCAATGGCAGCTGGTCACATTTGGGGCTGCCTGGCATTCCTTGGGATCAAACACAAAGTCCTGTCTCCAATCTGCCCCATGTCCATGGGGTCAGGGCTGCAGTGCCAGATGTAGAAGCACGTGTAGTTGTAGCTGGTCTCTGCAGAAGCAATGGTAGAGGGACAGTGATGTGTTAACTGTTAGTGACATGAAAACAAGAATACAGCTGGGGAGCCACATTCCTAAGCAAGCCCAAAACTCAGCTCAAATTAGCTTCTTTGAAAAACTGGAACAACTGGAAAAGTCCAGGATGCAGGTGACCTGCAGAGGGCCTTTCAAGGGGATTTTGATTGCTGTCAATGCAAATGTGTTCCAGGCAGCAGCTGGTCCTGTCCAGACATTTTGGTGTAACAGCTCACGTCAGCAGGAGCTTTCCAGGCATCTCTTGCTGAGTTACCTCTGCAGGATTTGCAGGAAGAGAAGATAGTATCTGTAAAGTGGGACTTGCCCTTTCAAAAAGTAAAGAAAATGAGGAAAGCTGGGCAGTTTTTCTGGCATTTTCTTCACTGCAGATGATACTACAGGTCTTTTTCCAGAAATAGGCACTTATATTTCTCTTTTTCAAGAGGTTTTTGGGTTTTTTTCCTCCAGACCATTGTGGCAAGTGAAATGAGAAGCCCTTAAATCTGCCAGCATGAGTGAGCCCAGGCAGGTCCCCGAGTGCAGTCAGCCAGCTCGGCTCCCTCCCTTGGCCTGCAGGGAAGGAGGGCGGCTCCAGGGCTCTGTCAGGGGATCCCAGCAGTGCCCTGGGCAGGCTGCCCAGACAGCCACTGCCACCTGCACCAGTCTGCAGGCACCAGGCAAGGCTGAATCCCAGAATCCAGCTTCACCTTCACAGCAAGTGGACAGGGTGTGGAAAAAGCCAGGAAGCCTGTTGGCTGAATCCTTCTCTGGGGGAGGCAAAGGGGGAGTGTAACATCTCTGACAGCAATAGGAGGATGCCACAGACTGAGCTACTGCTTTTCCTCTGGTGATATATAGGGAATTACAGTTACTGTAACTATAATAATATACTTCACCACCTAGCAGAAAGAAAGAGCCATCACCTTTATGGTGACCTACTTGTGCAGTCACTGTGCCCAGGAGTAAGGACAATAATGCTGTAACTCGAGGTGAGCTCATGGGACTGAAAATCTCTGCTACAAACTGAAAGGAAGCCACTGTACCTTGTACTGCTTTTATCCCACTTGCCCTGTTAGCATGGAGCCTTGTTGTTGCACAGAAACACTTAATCCTTCCCACCTCTCCTCTCTTCCTACACGCATGCATGTTTGCTCTTTTTTTTTTGTTTTGGGGGTTTTTTTTGGTATGTGTAAATTTAGTTTAAACTTAAAAGCAGTTACTTGCTGATTAGGTAGAGCACAGGTTGTCTTCATTTTACCAACTGAAGTTGTTGCTGTTTTAAATGGCTCCACACTTTGAGGCAGTGCTAAAACTTCTCTCTTCAATGACATTTGTAGCAACTCTGCTGAACTCTGGGACCACTGCAACAGTGGCTCTGCTCCGGGATGGAATTGAGCTGGTTGTGGCAAGTGTGGGAGACAGTCGTGCTCTGCTGTGCCGGAAGGGAAAGGCCATGAAACTCACCACTGACCATACTCCAGAGAGAAGGGAGGAGAAGGAAAGGTACCTGCTGGCTGATGTGGCTTCCCAGAGCACAGCCTCAGTCAGGATGGGCTTGTGCTCTGCTGCTGGGTTGGGCCAGGAAGAAAACAGAGTTGAATACAGAGCCCCGAGACCACTCTGAGATGGCAGTAGGATCCAGTTAATGCACTGGGTCCTGTTCAGAGGACCAGGGATGTGGAAAGGCCTCCATGAGCATAAAATGTCCCAGCAGTAAGATCTGCATTACTGCAGATCAGATCAGAACAGACCTATGACCACATGGTTCAGACTTGTCCAAGAGTGCCAAGTTAGAACCAAGTTAGAACCTGAGGAAATGCACTGTGATTCCCAGGTCAGGACACAGCCCACCACGACACATCCCCTCCATGGAGCCCTTCAAACACCCAACCCTCAGCTTCCCAGCTCAGGCTCTCCATGCATCATTCCTCATTCTAGCCAGTGACGGAAATAGAGGGTAGAGAGGGGGTAATAGTGAGAAGCAGTAAATCATTCACTTTTTCTTTTGTGCCTCTGGACAGGATTAAGAAGTGTGGGGGCTTCGTTTCCTGGAACAGTGTGGGACAACCTCATGTGAATGGTAGACTTGCTATGACACGGAGCATAGGAGATTTGGATCTTAAAAACAGCGGTGTGATAGCCCAGCCAGAAACAAAAAGAGTTCAGGTAAAAGAAGGTCTGGTGTACATGGACAGCAACACTTGGACTAAGGGGCTTCATGGGTATTTGATGCTGTGGTGGTACCCACACAACACGAGCCCAGGTGAAACCTGATGGCCATGTGTTTGTTTGGTTTTTTTACTGAAATAACCAGAAAACAATTCTCATTAAATTGTTTCAGATTAGCACTAACAGGACAGAAAAGAATCTGGTACTAAATTCACCAGATCAGCTCCTAAATCCCATTTATGACAATAATATATATGATGAGGGAAGAAAGATAACACATGATATACATTACAGGTCTTAGTCTGTCTGGGTCCTGTGGTCAAATGGATAATTTTGAGGTTAGTGCTGGTGCAAAACCATCACCGGGAACTGGGTGGATACGGATGAGATGCCATCAAAAATGTAGGATGTGTAGAGATTTGCACAGTTGAGAGGGGGAGGAGCAAAGGACAGCTGCATGTATTTTACCATAGCTCTGCAGTTGTCTAGAAAACAAACTAAAACACCCAGAAGGCATTCAGCCTCCCCTTTGGCAGGAGGCTCTCCTGTCCATTCACATTCTGTTTGCTGCCTTTCCCCAGTGCACCTCCCAGGGCCCCAAGAACTTACATTGCGTTGGTCCCAATAAAGTGCCACCCACTAGGGGTTTAGGGAGATGACCGCAGCGCTGTCGTGTCTTCCTTGAAACCTCAGCCTCAGCAAAAAATCCAGGAGAGCGTGCAGCACCTCCAGAACAAAATGAGTGCTTTGCAAGAGTGTAAAGAGGTGGGGCAGTTCCCTTGCCTTGCAGCTCTCACCCAGGGTGGTGCACCCCCTGTGCCTCTGTTGCAGCTGCACCACGCAGACGACAGCTTCCTGGTGCTGACCACCGACGGCATCAACTTCATCGTGAACAGCCAGGAGATCTGCGACTTCATCAGCCAGTGCCACGACCCTGCCGAGGCCGCCCACGTGGTCACCGAGCAGGTGATGCCAGCGCTGCTCCGGGCACCGAGGGCTCCTGGCTGGGCTGGCTTGGCTTTAAAAAACAACTAGGATTTTTATTTACATGATGCCACACATTCAGCTGGCTGAGACACCCCCCCAGTCCTGCTGGCCAGCCCATTCCTTACCCCGGGTCTCACCACATCCTTGCAGGAGTCACTTCCATTAGCTGGCTTAGCTCACAGTCCACTGCCCAGCACAGGGCTGTGCTGGAAGTGTCACTGCCACAGACAGAAACTGGCAGTTTCCAACCATGGCTCTGGATGGTGGCTTATCCTATGGGAAGCTCTGGGGCATACCAGAATGGAGCAACAGCGCTGGGAAGGGGCAAAGGAGTCTTGGGCCTCAGGGCTGAGAAGGGGCAAGGAAGTCTCTGGCCTCAGGGTGTGCTGTCCTAGGAGAAGCCAGACACTTGTTTTCCTTTCCAGGTGAGACTCTGGTGCTGACGCTTTGTTCCTTCTCTCAGGCAGAGCAGTTTGGCTCTGAGGACAACAGCACAGTTGTCATAGTGCCATTTGGAGCTTGGGGCAAGTACAAGAACGGGGAGATGACCTTCTCCTTCAGCCGCAGCTTCGCTTCCAGCGGGAGGTGGGCGTGAAGACAAAGCCACCGCGATCCTTTGCTGCCGTCACCCGGACACGGCGTGCTACAGGAGAACACCTCCATCTGCTCCTAGGCTGACTCAGTGTCTTGTCCATCTCTTCTGTTCCCAGTGTTAGAAGGTGCCGCTGCTCCCTTGGTGCGTAGTGCCCGTTGTTGCTTACGGCTGACCGTGTCTCGCTGCCCGCGTTACTCCAGGCGGCGCCGGGGCAGCGCCCGGGGTGTGAGGCCTCAGCAGCTCCACACATCACTTTGTTCACACAGATGAGGTTCTGGGCTTTCACCTGAGGCTGGAGGGGGTGCACAGTCATTTCATGCCTACCTGTATTCCCCTCAGTTCCCTGGCAGCTGTGAGCCCCTGAGCCACGCGCTGGCTTCCTTGTCCGATAAAACACGGGAACAAACGCACAATGTTCTTAGGTAGACAGAAAGAGGGTTTGTTGTCTTCTGCTGCTGCAGCCACCCAAAACTGCCCTGTGCTCCAGGAGGAGCGGGTGAAAAAGAAAGGAGAAGTTTCAGAATGTTTAGGTTCTGATGGCAGTGGCATTTGGTGTAGCTGTCCAAGTTCCTGAGACAGTGCTGCTTTATGCTCTCACTGCTGTCATCTGTGATCCTTAGCTCCAAGGAGACAGAGCAGGCTGGAGCCACGTGCTGTTGGACAGATGGGAACCTCTCTCCATTGGCTCCAAACCTGTGCAGTCTCTGTGGACCATGCAGCAGCCCCTTGCACTGTCTTCTCTTTGCTGTCAGTGCCTGACAGAAGCACAGAGGAGGGAAAAAGACGCACAGTTTTGATATCCAGAGACTGTCATCAACTTGAATTTTTTTTTTTTTCTAAATAAAGAAAATAAGCTAATTTCAAAGAATTTACTCTTCAAGGTCTGATGCATAAGACAGTTTATTTCTTCATACACACCTGAGGATTTTCCTGCCCCCTGCTGAAGGTGTCTGAGTTAGCTGTGATCTCTCATGTCTCTTCATGGCACACAAGGAGGTATAAAATGTCCCGAGCAAGCTAGAGAAAGGAGAGAACATTATGATAACATAGGGTAATTTTTGTAAGTTTGGGGCATTGTTTCTAGTAGGTATCAGATATTCATACACCAGAAAAGAGTTTTATACTTAAAGGAAGTGTTTTCACTTCTCTCTTTGGAGGGGAATCTGTATCCAGTGAGGCATGGGGGGACCAGAGCTCTGATCCAGCTCATACCACTGCCGTGATGTGGACTGCAGGTGTCATGTGGGCACAGGTGAAGATCTGTCCCAGTGTGCCTTGTTCAGACCTCTTCCTTCCTCCATTCCACGTCAGCCGTCAGCTCCTGTGGCATGGAAGAATGGGAAGAGAAGAATCGGTCTTTTCTCAGCCTTGCCACAGTATTTTTCCTTCTATGGATGTTTCCAACAGCACAATTGTAAAAACAGAACAAAACGAAAGAGAAATTGCCTGATACTAAATCCCCTTGTGAAAAAAAAAAAGAATTCTGAGGTGCCTGGCCCGATTCTGATTTTCCAGTGTGAAATACATATCTTTTTTACTTTTATCCCTTTCCTTTTCATCCAGGGTTACCCCTTAGGCAGTCACTCCATGCGTTTTTCCTTGCCTGTGGTGGAAGGCCCAGCAGAGCACCGTGTTGCACTGGCAGCGTTAAGTACCGGGTGTTCAGAGTGCCCCGGCTTTGTCTGTCCCATCACTTGGTGTGTTATGAGGTGTGTACAACAGACTGATTTGGGTTGTAACTGCAGCGGTGTGTGTAAATCTCTGCTGCACGGGATGCTGGTGCCCTGGCCTGCGTAGTGAGCACACCACTGCTTCACAATCCTAATTCCCTCTCTCCTCAGATTTTCTCCAGGGCTGGGGTTCAGTGTTCATCTAAGGTCAGGATGGTTGCTGTTGGGTGTTTCTATTTATCCAGGGAAGGATCCATCCATAACTTCTTAGAAGTTTTACCAAGGAAGGGATAAGACAAAGCTCTGTGAAATAGAGGATGAGTAGATCAAGGTGTATTGGTGGTTGCCATTGCTGCTTCTCTGCCATCGCAGAAACACTTGGATTGGGAGAGAGTCCTGGGCACCATCTCACCTCCAGTCCTTTCTATTGGACCCATTGTTTTCCTTGTCCAGTTTCTTTTTCACTCCTGGGGCAATTCCTGTAGCTGCTGCTGTTGTTTGAGTCCTGCCTCAAGCCCAGCCCTCTCAGAACACTGAGCTGAGGCTTGGTAGGCACAGGGCAGGCCCCAGGATGGGCCAAAAGCTGCTGGTTTTCACTGGGGAGGGCAAGGCACCCCTCCATCAGGTGACACACCGGTTTGCCAGGGTTGTTGCCCATTCAGGTGTAGAGTCCCAGGCTCTGGGAGCTGATCCCTGTGCTGGGGACCTGCCCAAAATCTTCCACACACCCTGCCAGCCAGGGAACAGGCGCCTCAGGGTGCGTTTCAGCATTGCCGCACCCAAACCCCTTCTCTTATGCCACGATGACACCAGATTCCACCAACCCCATTACTGCCAACAGAGTTAATTAGTAGCATTAGCAGCTCATGCAAACATGAACGGGACCTCTGGAACTGGCACAATCATCCACACCACTCCAGAGTGGGGAGAGGGAGATGCATTCCCTCATCCTCCCGTGGAGACAGGACAGCCCCGCAGCACAGCAAGGCCATCCATGCCAGGACACAGCCCAGAGCCACTGTTCGTACCAACACATTCCCAGCTTTGTAACGGGTAAGCAGTGCAGCCAGCAAACTCCCTGAGTCCCACAGGAGGCTGCCACTGCTGCGGCAATCACACACAGGACACAAAGCTGCCATTGTCCATGTCCCATGCTGGGTGCCAAAAAGGACCCTGGATGGTGAACCTTGGCTGGACATCAGTTGCCCACCAAACTGCTCCTATCACTCCCCTCCTCAGCAGGGTGGGTGCTGGGAGGAGAAAATAAAATGAGAAAGAAACCCCAAACCTGGTCAAGATAAAGCTAATTAATAAAGAGTGTTAGCAGCCCCTTTTCAGGGCCAATACACAGCCCAGCACTGTGGGGAGATGAGCTCCATCCCAGCCAGGCCCAATAGACACTTTGGGTTTTCCATCTGGTCAGTAGGCCTCCTGCAGCCCGTGGCAGCTCTGCAAGAAACCAGCTCCACTGTACCCCACCGAGGGACTGGCAAGAGCCTCCTGCACAGCAGAGCTCCTTCAGCTTGAGGACAAAGAGCAAATTGTCCTGACAACGGCAGCTGCCTGTCAGAGAGGTTTATTATTCCAGGACACTGAAGGATCTCAGACTCTGAATGAAACAAAATGGAATGTTCGCTCCCTAGCTCACTGTCTTTCCCATGCATCTGAGGTTTCAACAAAAAAAAAAAATATTGTTTATGACAGACCGAACCAAACATTAGGGGTGACCTGCTGAGCAAACTGTAAAAAAAGTTTGGTTTTTTCTACTTTTTAGGGGATGGATTTTGAAATCCATTGGATTTGGGAAGAATATTTTCTTGCCTGAACATCCCCCCTGGAGCAGCGCAATCTCCCTCTGTACAGGCACTGCAGGAGGGTGGGATGTGGGTGCAGAAAGGCAAAAATGCTGTCCAGCTAAGCATTCATTTTTTCTGTGAGGATATGGAAGGCAGGGGCGGCCTCCTGTTGCTGCAGGATTTACTAGGAGAGGTGTTGAGACTGCAAATGGATTTCCAACTCAAGTGTCTCCACCACTTGGAAAGGTGGGGGTTTCACGCTTTATAGAGGGGAAAAAAAGTCATTTGCAGCCTGGATTCAGGAGAGCTGGTCTCTCTGGATGATGAACATAGCACAAATGGGGCAGAGATGCAGTAACTCATTTAATATATATTCGTTACATTCATTCCCTTGGGGCTGAAATGCTCAGGGCTGGAGAATAATCCTGGAGCCGCTGAAAATGGGGGTGCAGAGAGAAATCAGCAATATCACTGCTTTTTATGTATTTGGAAATTGAGAGGAGTTTAGACTCACCATAGGAATTCCGCCGAATTCCATGGGATCAGGGTTCCATGAGCCACATTTTCTGTCTCAGTCGATGGATGTGCTGTGGTCAGAGACATTGGGATTTTTAGCTAAGGGAGAAGCACAAAACAGCAACTATCAGTGAAACTGGTTTAATAATAATTCCTCTTAAACAGCTTCCGCTGGGCACTGCCAGGTCGGTGCTCACTCACCCAAGAAGCCGAGTGTACGGTACAGCAACACCCCGGGCGTTCCTTGGTCCCAAACTGCTGTTCTGGATGCAGAGATACCCATCAGGTGCCCTCTCAGCCCGGGATATGGAGTGCTTGGGCAGTGGTGCCTGTCGTTTTCATAACTTTCTTACAGACTGAAGCGCAATTGTGTACCTCTGCTACACGCTTTGCCTTGGGGCTGTGTGTCATGCCTGTGGTTTGATGTTTATCTTTGGTGTAATCAGTGTTCAAATTTCATCTACTATGAAATGTTAGAGAGGTATCCATCTTGTGCCTTTTTTTTTTTTTCGCTTTAAAAATGTTTTTTCATCTTCATCGACTCAAAGCTACAGTAGAGCAGCTAAGTCTGTACTGGAACGCTTACAAGATCCTCAATAAAGAATTGGCTTCTAGGAGCTGTGTCGCTACAAATGGATTTTTCTTCCACCACAATGCCAGCTGCCAGAAAAAAAAAAAAGCTGCAGCTTCTCAAGCTGTGTCACAGCTGTCCTGCTAGCCCCAGGCCCCAGCCCTTACCATAAAAAGCTTCTGATAACCACGGCTTGGCCTACAGAGACATTCTCCCAGCGATAACCAGTGCAAAGCACCTCCTGTCTCTGGGCTTTGCTGCTCCAGGCCATCGCGTTCTAACTCGCCATTTCTGTCTGCTGGGCAGCTGTCGTGGTGAGCAGTGCCAGCCTGTGACACGCTGCAAAGACACAAATCGGGCCTCTGCAGGAAAATGTAGCCTTCCTGCTGCATGAATTCAAAGCTCCTCTCTTACACTTGAAGGAACTACAAGGAAAAAGTAAGAGCTGTAAAGTAAAAAGCTCTAGCTCATCTGCAGAAGTAGCCTGGAGATCACTAGTATTTTTAGTTAATACAGATTTTCACAGCTAGGCTCAAACCTGTTTTACTCTCTCTCCCGTGAAGGCAGCAGCCTTGACTTCAACGAGGTCTTGGCAGCTTCCTGGAGCTGAGCCCCAGCATGTCTTTTTAGGAAGAGAGACCTTTTCTGTTCTCCTTTGTTGCCAATCCGCGTCTCAGCTCAGTTTGGAGCCGATCAGCTCTTGGATAAATGCACACATCCCACGGTGGTCTTGGAATCGCTGCTCACACGGGTAAATTTGGAGAGCTTGGGAGACCTGCTGGACAGCTGTGCCCTTCCACAGCAGCTGGGAAATGGATCCCAGGTTTCTCTGCAGTCGGAGCACTGATCCTGCAGTGAGCATCCCCGTGAGCTGCCGCTCGGTGAGGGGAGAGCAGCCAAGCACCAGCAGCACCGCGGGGGTTCCCTCCCCGGCTTCCAGATGGCCTGGGCACAGCAGCCGAGCTTTAAGGAGAGCTCAAAGCTCTCGGGAGCCCTTCCCAGAGCCCGTGTGAGCACCACCCTCACCCGCGCAGGATTTCACCGCTGCTGCGGGGCAGCGCCTTGCGCAGCTCCCCCGGCAGTGCTTACAGTGGGAACACTCCCACCCAAAGGACGGCTCTGCTCCTGCTCCAGGGCCTCTGGTGCAGGCAGGACCGCATCTGGGTTCACCCCTGCCAGAGCTTCGGTCCCCTTCCTACAAATTGCGCTTTTCTGGGGGGCCGGGCCCACATCCAACGCAGTGCCACGCAACTCTGCTCCAGGAAGACAGGGCGGGATTTGGCTCCCAGCACACGAGCGCGGGCCCCGGGCCTGCTTATCCCACCCTCCTCCCGCCCTACACGGTGTGCCGCTAACCTCACCAGTGAGTCAAATCTGCGTCCTGACATGGAGAGAGACGTGCCCCAGTGCCAGGAACTCCTTAAAAACACTCACGCCCTTTATACAGAGCTCCGAGCCTGGAAAGCAGCTCGTCCTCCCCTTTCTGAACGGAGTCACTGCACCTGCCACGAAGGACGAGGAGGCCGCAGCGAATGGGCCGCTAATTTGGTTTTACCTGCTAAATGGAACGCCTGTCCCCGGGCAGCACTTCCCGGCAGGAACTGTGGTGGAGGCCAGAGCCGGGGCACTCGCAAGGAGCTGCCCTGTCACTCAAGCGCCTCGTTTCACTGCAAAACCGGCTGCCGGCCCCGCCGATGCCTGCTGGGATGTTCCAGGGCTGGGACTGCACTTTCCCGGTCAAAAGGTCCATCAGGACTGTGGGCTCCACCACTTCCCAATGCTTGTTCCTGGCACCTCCGCTCTCCACCATGCCTGGAAAATGAGCCTGAAATAACTGCATAGAGTAAACGACCCACAGAGAGCAGCCTGGAGCTGCTGGTAGTAGGAAATCTCTCCCAAAAAAGAGTGGGAGGAGATGCCAGAGCCCTCAGCCCAGGGCTGGCACAGGTACCTGGTTCAGAGTGCCGCTCCATCCATGACCTGCTCCCTGGCAGCAGCAGGACACTCAGGCTGTGGCTGTCAAGTACTCCACAAATAGCACAGTAACTCCCCCAAAACTGTTAAAGAGAGAGCGTTTTTTTTTCAGTGTATGGAAAGATTTAAAACGTGGAAATGGCCGAGTGTGAAATACCTAAACCCGTAAAAAGTGGACATCACCATCCTATAGACCCAAGACATGGTTAAGCAAGGCCATGGAAATGGCTTCTGCAACTCCCTCCTTTTCCACTGCCCTTAACCAACACGACTTACACAATTCTTTTCTGTCTGCTTTCGCTACATTGGCAGAGCCTGTTCTTCTACACGCTGTCAGAGTCTGCTGAATTCACAGTCTACAATTTAAACCAAAAAAGAACAAACTCGTGCACACCATTTCATGCTGCACCGTCGTGGACGGCCATACCCGCATTCAGAAAGCAAAACTGTGACAAGTAATAGAAACTTACCCCTCACGATGACACAGAAAAATGTTACTCATTAGTTACCACTCCCGAGTTAAAAACATTTATTCAACTGCAAATGTTGCGTCTTTCCAACAAATGCAAAACAGCTTTTTGGTGGTAAATAGCAGGTATTTATTTGAAATGAAAAAAAAAAAAATTACTTCAGTACCTGAACTATTGCATTTAATCATGTATTGTTGTAACTGTGTTACTCTACCTTTTTGCATTGGAGACAAATATACAATGAACATTCAGATATCACAGATTGCACACTAGATAGTAAATCGTCAGGCCTTTTACGTAACCACCAAAAAACAGATATTGGATTCTGCAATATAGTACAAAATTCCACACTCCAGTCTTAGCCAGTTATCTTCAATTTACTCCTGATGCTGTACAAATAAATGGCCATTTAACTAGGGCTTACAAGTTAATAACAGGACAAAAAAAATATACATTGCACTGACACAAAAAGTCAGCTGTGTTAATAGTCATGCAACAAGTAACCAAACTTGCTGAAATTAAAAATACTTTCTAAAAACAGTTTTAACTGCATAAGTATTTTATACACAGTTCATTTACCGAAACAAAAGGAGTCTTTAAATGATACAAAGCAAATATAAGTTTCTACCAATTTTATACATAAGAAAGTGCAAAATAACTTATCTAAAGTGTTTTGCTATTGAACTGATGAATGTTGGCCGGAGGCAGCCAACCCCCTCTCAAAAGCATGACATTACAGTTGCACACTACATACGAATGTTAGGAGTACATGGATAAGTTTACTACGAAGAACGAGGCAGGAGAAGACGCGTGAGGTACTTGCAGAGAATACGGTCTACTAATGTCAGTGTACATGAGTATATTTTTGCTCAACGGATTTTTACATGGAAAACAAAGCAAGTATTTGCATTAGAAGCTCGAATGAAATGGGAAAAAAACCCCACTCCCACGTGAACACCACAGTTGCCCACAGCACCAGCTGCCAGAGGAAATACGAGCAGGTGTGTGTTTGTCCCCCTCCGCCTCCAACAAGCAAAAACGTGGTTTTTTTGGGAACAGAATTAAGTCAGAGGGCTGTGGTGGTTTGCTTGCAAAATGTAAACCGGGCCTAGGCTGCACACTGCAGAATCTGCAGGAATAGGGATCGCTTTCGTGCGCTGCCAACGCCGCAGGCGCGGAACAACACCCGTACGGCGCGTCTGCGGCTGACAGCCCCGTCCTCGGGACCCCGCAGCAGGACCCTGTCCTGCTCCAGTGCTGGATCACAGCAGTGCTGTTGCCATAGCCTGGCTTTCGTTAGGGTGTAACCACGTGGCTGTACGCGCTGCAGTCCACAGAAAGGAAGGCTTCCTTAAATTTGGGGGTGATTTGGAAATCTGGAGGCAACGGGAGGAAAACTGTGGACTCAAAGGCATTTCAAGAGTTGTTAAAACAGCCTTTTCTTCAAACAGAAAACATTAAGGCCACTAGCCTGTCTTCTGAACTATGCTGGTTTTGCATCGTTTTGGGAAGGGTGAAGGCAACGTTAGAGAGGACAGCTGAACACAGAATTCCAGTGCTCTGCACATGCTTACCGAGGACCTCTTCCTGTTTTTAGGGTCAAATCTGCCAGGTAGCCAGCAGCCAGTGTGGCTACTTGACCGTCACTCTTTGGATCCAAAATTTGGGTCAGCTAAGCTCAACAAACCTGCATTTACTCAACAGTGTGCAAGGGCTCTAGAGAAGCCTTTCTGTTCATTTGGGGACCTAGTATACATACTAAAACAGGAATATATCTCATTTTACAGACCAGCACATACATAATAAACAAACAAGTATCAAAATACATATTTAACCTTCAGTGCATAAACATGTGATACCAGGGTAAATAGTAAGTGGTCAGAATTAACAAATTATTCACCACTAAAAGCTCAAATCAAGAGAAGACAGGGGTGCTCCCCACAGTGCCAGGGACCCTCTGGAGGGAGCTCACCCCAACACAGAGGGCCTGGTGTTTTTGATGGTGCAATTCCAACAACAGTGCTGGTTTTAAGGATTTGCCATCCCAGGGCCAGAACCCGCCCAAGTTATTCCAAGTGAAGGATAATCTCATCCCTTTGAGTGACAACGTTCACTCAAGTACTGTCAGTGCCACCTGTCTTCTGTTGGTCTGGGTCATCATATCCTTACCTCTATTTAGAAGAATCCATTGTGAATATACCTAGCTCTAGATCAGTTTGTCACCCATTTACAAAATATATACATGTATGTTAAAAAACAGAACCAAACCGACCACCAGCCTGCCTGCTGCCCTCCCTCTCCCCCAAACAAAAACCCACTGGCAAGACCTCATGCAGAAATTAAGTCCATGGGCCTATCCCAATGCACGTGCTCCAATCCCAGCGGTTATCAGTGTCTCTACTTCACCCCAAATGTAGTGCAAAATAAATGACAGAGTAGTAAAAAAATACTGCAATTAAATTCATATCGAAACTTAAAAACCATCATGGAAATCTACTGCTGTCCTCAAGCTGATGGCATGTGCTGAAAGACAAAGAGAGCTCCGAGGAGCATTTCTGACATGACCAAGATCACCCTGCTCTAGAGCAATGCCTGTTGTTCCAGAAAGTTTTTTTTTGCAGAGAAGCTACGGGACAACAGAGGTTAAATTTTATGCACAAGGAACTAATTCTGTACCTATCTGCAAAAGCCAACTGCTATTGACTAAAAGAAGGTAAAAGCTGGTTCTTGCACTGCATGAATCAGCTGCTAATGAACAGTAAGTAATTAAAACTGCAGCTCTGACATATGTATAAAAGAGGCCTTATTAAATATGAACAACACTGAGGTGGTAAATAGTTTGGTATAAAATGCAACACAAGTGTACAATTTAGTTCCTGGTTATCTTACAGCTAGAATAAAATACTCCAAGTTCCTATTCTCAAAAATGTTTTCTTTTGAAAAAATCCATGTAATTCTATGAATAGCCTCACTTAAATTAAGATACTGTGGGCAACTGAAAGAACAAACATGCACAGACTGGATTTTTAACAGAAATACACATAATGCCGTCGAGGAAGTTTTCTGGTTTTGTTTTTGTGTCTTTTTTTTTTTTTTTTTTAAACATTCGTATTTAAATTGATAGATGAGATAAAGATGCCACACAAAGTACAGTGGTTAATCTGAAGTCCCATGTAACAGGCAGTTAAGTTCATATTTAGATAAAAAGGCCGTTATACCTATTTACAATATACACAGTTGCTTGCGAAGAAGGCAGATTTACAACTATCTTCTAAAAAGCCTTGCCCTCCCCTCCCCCCAGTTAAGATGACTAACTCTACAAAAACAAGACAAGAAGGGGTGTTTAGGATAAGTGAGGATTTTCTCGACAGCCACGTCAGCACGGGCTTAGGGGCTGCCAGTTCTGTTGGATTTGTGGTTATTCACCATGTCTTCCTGGGCCTTGCTCTTCTCCTTATGCCGTTCACCTCCTCGTCTGCCTTCTGCCAACACAAACCAACGCAATGATCCCTTTTTACTCTTAGTGCTTAGAACGCGGTGTAAACCTAAGTGTAAACAGACAATATTCCGACTCCTCCCGACGCTCTCCCTGGTTCCTGGAGTGACAGCGGGGCTGGAGGAGGTTTGCCAGGCCCCCATCAATTTCTGGGCCCCTCCTCTGAGCCCCGCTCGTGCTGCAGGTTGTAGAAGCAGTTCTGGCACACCCTGACCGGTGATGAAATCTTCAGCCGTTTGATTTCTGACTGAAACCGGCTGCACCTGTGGAGAAAAAGAACAACCAGCACTGAACACAGGTCCTCTCCATTCCTACCCATTTTCTACTGAGCTGTGGGAATTATCATCGTGACTTCAAACAACAGAAAGTTGTCCTAGCTTAGCTTGACATGGAGATGCAATGCAGTGTGGCAGAAGCAGAATTTAACTCAAATGATCACCACAGAGCCAGTGCAATGAGACTGTGTGACAGCTTAAAAACAGGCGTTGCCACCAATTTAGACTCAGACAGATAAAACTGGAAGTATCATCTCTGACCCAGTGGATCAGAGAGGGGACTTGCACTTCGGTTTGCGACTAAGGGGAGATCACACACATCCTCTATCTCATACCATTTGTCTGCCTGCTAGTGGCTCCTAAATCAGCATCCTCACGGTCCTGCACGCAGTTTAAGCAGCCTCAACCTCTCACCGGAGTTCTGTGGTATTTCACAGCTCTACCCCACCTAAAATCCTGTATGGAAAAGAGCCCAAAGGAGGCTGTTGGCCGCTTACTTCTGGCAGAAGAGCTGTCCGCAGTTCCTGCAGTGGTGCCGCCTCTCTGTGAGCGAGAAGCGCACGGTGCAGCCCGAGCAGCTGTCGCCGCCCTCGTCCTTCACCCAGTGGTCGGCCGCGGACCGGCCCGGCTGATCGCTCACTGACCAGCTGAACACCCTGCCCCGGCCGTCCCCGATCAGGATCCTGCTGTGATCCCTGCAAGGAAAAGCACAAGCATTCCTGCAACAACTCTGGCACAGCCATTTGTGCCATTGTGCGTGCCAGAGAATGTAAAACGGTGGTAACTAACGCCCCAATTACCCTGCTCTAACTGAGAAATGGAGCTGCAGCGCCCCGTGTAACACAGCACAGCTGAAGAGGCCTCCCTCTCTTCAATGTTTTTATCCCTTGAAGAAGGCTGCCCCAAGCAGAAACACCACAAAACAGCAGAATGAGCAATGGTACTGCTGCTGCTGACAACACCCAGAAACGTTTGAAGTCCTCACGTGCGAGCCACTCACTTGGAGATGCCGAGTGCGGTGATTTCTGCTGGGTGTGCGTTGTCCTTGCGATCAAATGCCGTGTGCATAGTTAGTTTGCTTCTGAACACCAGCTGACGCTCCCATCTGTACCCTGCAAAGGAGTGGGAAGTGGGAGGGGATAAAGCAAATTTGCTCATCCTCATTTTTGTTCCCTCCTCCCCCGACATACTTGTAACTGCAACTTTGTAGTAAGAACAAAATCTCCCTCAGAGATTCAAGTTCTTCTCTTTTTCTCTAACATCTCACTCAGGAATAACGCTGAGGGCTGTGCACGGTTTCTTTTACCTGGCTTGAGCTTGCTGTAGTGCCGTGCCTCAGCATAGTTGGGGTGGGGGTGGTTAACCTGAGCATGGGGATGCATTTTTGCTTGTCCCTCCGAATAATTCACAAAGATAAATCCATCTTTCTCATCCAAGCTGAGCTGGTCTGACCAACGCCTGGAGTCATCGGAGCCGCTGTCTGCTGACCATGCCGCTGCTGCTCTGGCTGACGAGGACCGAGGCCTGTGGCTGGTGCTGCTTGGTTGGCTCTGGCTCTCCTGCACTTTTGTGTCCTGG
This sequence comes from Hirundo rustica, assembly GCF_015227805.2. NCBI lineage: Eukaryota > Metazoa > Chordata > Aves > Passeriformes > Hirundinidae > Hirundo > Hirundo rustica. The sequence continues at coordinate 59,435,023 of NC_053454.1, forward strand.
CCTATGCACGGATCGTCTGCCTCGGAGTCGCTGCTGTCCTCTTCGTGGGCTTCCTGCCCTGGATTGGCACAACAGGGGACAAGGCGCTGTTAGTGAGCCTGGTCACCGCCTGAGCTTTTTCCTTATTCTGCTGCGGCACCAACACTGCTGTGAGAGGGACACTGCATGCAGGCATCTCAGAGCCTTTTCAGAGCTTCAGCTCCTGCCAGCAAACACACCATTCATATTTTTTTGCACTTTTTTATGTTGCCAGAGTACGACGCTCCTTAGCTGAAGCTATTTCCTACAATAGTCCCTTTGAGGAAGGCTATGATAGGCAAAAGGAGCAAAAACTTCAGAAACACTCAAGTTAGCAAAACTTTTCAGGAAAACTTCCACCAGTAAGCACAGTCAGCTATGCTGAAACTCTGATTGAAAAATATGACACAGACTTGCTAATAACAGGACTTGTTAATACAAAAAAGCAACTGCCGAAGACATTTATACAACAAGTGACACTGAAAATAACCAAAAGCTGTATTTATATACTAATTACTAATGAGTATCATGAGATTCAGAATAGATCTTCAATATGAAGAGGGCAAGAGGAGGACGAGATGGCTAAAAGACACAATCATAAAGCACTGACTACAATCTCCCAAAGCAGAAAGGGATATCATTGCTTGTCTTGTTTAAGCTGTTCCATCAGTAGATTTAGCTCAGCTCTGATGCTATAATTCCATTTTACACTAAAAAATATCTAGCTTTTGGACAATCCATTGAGTGTGCCAACAGCAGAAACAAACAGAGAAAAGTTCCACCTTCACAGAAAAAGCTACAACGGGCAACATTTTTTTCCTACTTGGAGCGATATGAAACTACCTTAAACAAGGTGGTGAGCACAGAACTGAGCTGCTCTGTTCATTGTGCCCACTGGATGGCTACTGCCTTTTGAGATACAATCTCTATCATTCCATTCTGCATTGTATAACCACAGGACTTCACCTACATACAGCAAAGATCAGATACAACAGGGAAATAGCAAACACGTGTCAGGAGACATACCTATTTGTGCTTCCTGACAGTCCTCTTGCATTTCCAGCATCTCCACAGGCTCTGGAGCTGGTGTTTCTGGCACTTGCAAAAACTCCATCCGCCAGAACTGGAGGGACAGGGGATAAGCAGAGTGGCACTTACTGAACTCTTGGCTTTTTCCTGAGCTATTTGTAGAGTTAAAATGGCTTAGCAGAACTGTGTATTTGCACTGGCAGCATGCAAGGCAGGTCACACCTCCATACTAAACCCTGGTTTGGAGGACTAGAAACCGTAAGAGGACATCTGTGTCCATGCCTGAATGCACTCCACACTGACCAGCAGCCTCTGGTTAAGGCTGCACACAAAAATAATGAAAATCGGGTTAGACTTGTCATGATCAGAAATTACACAGTTTCTCTTTTCTTTCTAGGCAGCAAAGTAAATTGTCTCAAGGCGTGTGAAACTAAAATGGTGAACCAAAACGACAGTCTCCAGGCATGAAAGCTGGTGACCAAAACAGAGCAGGAAGGAAAATGTACACTCTGGTGACTATTGCTGGTTACCACACCCCAATGGGGGCATCAAAAAGAAGAAAGAACTGTCCAGGTCAAACTCCCCAAGCACACAATGACTTCTCTAAACACTACCACCACCAAGGCATGAACTTTATTTCCCAGGCAGCGATTCCTGGTACTCACCCGGACAACGCCGTCGGAATGCCCCGTTACGATGACGTTCTGGGTGTCCCACTCATTCATCTCCGACACAAAACAACACATTATTTGCTGGCTTCGGCCAGTGAAGGTGTTCACGCTTGCAGTAGGGCTGCCATTAATGCTCCACACGTGGATGTAAGTGCCAGCACATGATACAATGTCCCCCTGCAAAGACAAATAACGCCTCTAGATTTCAATACAAGGTTGCAGGTATTTTTCAGCAAAAAAAATAAGTCAAATTCATTTATAAGCCAAGTTGCAAGGCTGGCACTTTTCAGGAAGCTCTATTCAAGGAGGAATCTGGCCAGCTGAAGAAACCTTTAGGATTATATGCATAATTTAAAAAAAAAAAAAAACCTCTACCTAGAAAACCACACTTAACAGCAACCTATTTGTTCTATTTACAGCAGAGAATGACTTGACCAATTCCTCCACTTTTCATAGCATAACAATCCAACAGCCAGTTTTTAGTACTTTCAGTTTCCAAAGACAGCACACGTTGACTCCACTGTTTTTCACAAATATGTCCCACCTTAAATTTTATTTGCTTCCGTATTGGGAACTGTTCAAACTAGTGCAGAGGGAAACAGGAGCTGCAGTGCTACAACCAGACCACCAGCAGCTAATAAACAGTGCCGTTGCTACTCCCTGCTTGCCTTACAGCTCTTTCTTGCCCTGATTTCAACCACTGCATCTGCTCCAGCTGCAACAGGGTCCATCCAACCCTGATGGCCATGCATGAAACTGGATAAATGGTAACTCACAGGATCACAAGGGCAGAAGCTTTTAGGATACATCTGTTTCCACTACAACTGGCACTGCATTTTGACCCAAGGTATTCACTGTTTCCTTTGAATTCAGCTTAAGACAAGAGAAGCCAAACAAGGTCATGTATGAAAAGTTCTTCTTAGCTTGTGTGGCAGCTCACTTGGAATGTCACACTAACTATACTGCTTCCAGCACTGGTAATAACCTCTTCTGAGCTCAAGCCACTCTGCATGGAATGCACCCACGTACAGTTCTGGATAAATGACCAATTATTCCCTAAACCAGTTGTTAATCAGTCTTCAGATGAGCTATACAAGCTCTGCCAAATTAACAGGACAGCCTACTGTTTACTTTTCCTTTGGTTTAATGATCTCCAACTCTTGCTACTGTTCCCACTGCAGCCTGGTGGACGGAGTTTGGCTCTCACCGTTAATTCATTTATACAGAGTGCTGAAATTGGAGCCCTGTGCCCTCGGAGCTGTGTCAGGAAGGAGAGCTTATTCAGATCCCAGATGATGCAGGTGCGATCCCGGGACCCACTCACAATTATGTGGTATGCCAGCGACGCCGTCAAGCAGGTGACAGTGTCAGTGTGACCCAGCAGTGCCTGCAAAACACAGTCAGGAGCAAAAATGGAAATCAGCAGAGAGCACAAAAATTCCACATCAAACCCTCTCACCTGAAAGACTTAGACAATGTAACCAGAACATCCTATGAGAAGATGCAGCCACCTTGTAAGTCTTCAGTTGATAACTATTTCCATAACTGACAATGGTAATAGTAATATCTTTCTCCATTTAAAAAGAACTCTAACAAAACAAAATTTCAAGGGTCTAATGTTACAGATCCTTCCACTGAAGAAAACTCCATCCTGCCTCAGTGGCCTGTTTACAAGGTCAGAGAGTGTTCCAGGCTGCACCTGAAATTACATTCTGAAAATAGAAGTTAATGACTCCTGTAGTAACTACTGATGACCAAGAGAAGACAAAAGAGACAAGAAAGAGTTGTAACCAAAAAGGCAAAGTCAATTGGAAGGAGGAGAAAAATATGAGCATCTACCTCATATTAGGCCCTACATTTTAGGCTTAATCCAACTATTGGGAAAAGAGCCTGAAATACAGTCAGATTACTGCATCTTACACAGTTAAAATGAACTCAGTTAAAATAAAACTTGCTGAATACAAACACGCTGCCCCAAAATTCAGAATAGTGTTTTATCTCGTACAGTTTTTAAGTAAAACACTTTAGAAAAATAGCTTTGGTCAGCTGACTACTGCACAAGGAAAGTTATTAAATAATTATCCAAATTTCTTTTCATAAATTTGAGGAAAAGACTTCCTCTAAAAAAAGAATCCTGCTATTAAGATGCTAATGGAGAGTAACACAACCTGTAACAATGATACACAGCTGCTAGGATATTTTGAATGAGTTGTGGTTGGGTATTTTTGGTTACTTTTGATGCGTTTGGTTTTTTTAGTAAACTCACAAAATTTACTCTGCACTTAGCTGCAGCTAACTTTAAAGCATGGGTGCTTGCTTTAGATTAAAAAGTGCTGTAATTAAAGTATTTTTTTTTTTTTAAGAGGATAATTAACCTTTAAGGCAGCCTCCTTCCACTGTCCCTCCTGACCCAGTTCTTAGATGGGGTATCACACATAACACTACAAAACAGATCATTTCACAAAACTCACTGGTTGATAATTTTGTTAATCACTACTAAATTCCCTTTCACTCCAGAAAGCTCCATGTGATCCACTATTCTTAAGAACAATGCAATTTTAAAAATGCAATTTGCCCACTTTCAATGCAGCTTGCTATCTCAACTACTCCATTCTCAGAGATCTGCTGGACTCATGGTTTCAAAGATGAGCAACACTCACTACACAATTACTTTGACCTATAACATCAATTTCCATGAAAGGCAGTTCTATTGTATTTTACCTGTTTTAGTGTGAGGGCTTTAGCTTTTTCTTTGGAGACACCCATTTCCCACACACACACTGCTGTGCTTGTTCCTCCAGTGATAACTAGTTTGGGGTTGGGGCAAATGGCACACAGGATCTGACCCCATTCTGACAAGCATTCATAAACAATCACGGCCTAAAAATGCAGAAAACAAAGAATTACTTGCAGGACTAGTACTTTGTAGGATAAAAAATAAAAACCTGGCTGCCACCTTGCACTCATTAAGTCACTAAGACCCGGTAAAAAACTATCATGAATTAATGTTATTCTGCCAGCATTCTGATGAAGACCCTCAAGAGGGAGCAATAAAACTGATGCAGCAGGGGATTATTTCATTCACACGTGAAATAAATGCCCATTGTTAGGTTATTTTTCACTACTGAGTACCCATTGCTGGAACAAATTTCAGATTACAAACCTTGTCTGACTCGTAGGTACCCAGTCTGCAGCTGAGATCTGCATAACCCCAGGCAAACGTTTTATTCCAGGTGGGTGGGATGAGCACCTTGTTCTGTTCTACTGCCAGAATGCCTTTATCAGTACACACAATCTGCCCCACAGGCTCCTTGAGCTCTGAAAGAGAAGATGGGGTTATGTCTATTGCTGGGAGAGACAAAGACTATCAGATCCCTTTAAGTACCTGCTGCCCTGCCAAAGCAAGGTCTCTGTAGTGGCTATTTATACATTCTTTGCTTCAGCTGCAGCGATGGCAACTTTTGCTCCATTCCTAACAAATGCAGAGCCAAATATAGATTAGTGCTTTCTAATTTCCTGATTCAGAGAGAACAGAATGTTCTTCTCTCTTTACAGCAAGGAACCACAGATTCCTTTACTCAGCTAGGAAAGAAATCCCTGTATAGCATTTACCTGTCTTGCAGACAATTCAGTTTTGTTCAGTCCAATGTCAGATGTGAAGTCAAAAAACCACTTTCTTTTCTCTCAGTGCAGCTACCAACACCACACTTTCCCTGACAACATTCCTTAGTATTTCTTAGCACTGTGATAAATAATCCTTTCGCTGTGAAAATCACAAAAATAGAGGCTATCACAGGCTCAGAAACAATGTACTCTGAATGCTGTTTGTTAAATTCAAACCTATAAAGAGGTGCTTGGGCTCCATTTTATCCCTCCATTTAAAAAATACCACCTTAAACTGGTGCAGCTATGGTGTTTTCCAAGTTCCTTTCAGATAGCTAAGAACAATCTTACAGCATTAGGATATTTTGAATTTGTCTCCCTCATGAAACTACAGGCAGTAAGAATATCAGAAGTAAGAAAAGATGGAAAAGTACTATCTTGCTGAAACTGAATGCTTGGGCAAAGAAACAGCAATAACTACTGTGGGTTTAAAGTTTACCTTTCACTGGAGCAAGAGATGGCCTCAGGTTGTCCAAATGATGGAAGAAGATCTTGTCAGCTGTGGAACCAGGGAGCACAGAGGTCCCCACAGCCTCTCCATTCACACGGCTCCTAACACGCTTTGGTGGGTGGGGTTTTTTGAAGAGCTGAAATCCATCAAGAAACTAATGATCATCAAAAAATTACAGGTTTCCAAAGGCACAAGCTTAAAAAGATCGTATAAATACATCCAATATACCTTCTAAAAATTCTGCAGGTAAGCAGATGTTACTTTACTGCTCTCACTATTCAGTAATAACTCATGGTGAACATTTCAAAAAACCTTCAACAAACAATATGAAAACCAAAAAGGAGTGAAGTTGCTCTGCCCAATCAGGCTGTGGCATCTTGGTACCCTCACAGAGTCCATGAGAGCACACTTCCAAACCAACTCTGCAATGTCTGGCATCACAGCTTTTTAAAATACAAACCCAAACTGCTGGGCACATTACTAGTGGAAGAGATGGGATAAAGAAGATGCACTTTACATCGTGCAGGAAAGGAGTGCAAAACGCACAGCAGCCGTGTCACAGCCTGCCACGGATCCCCCATGGAAAATAACAAGAGGGCAACAGCAAAACTCTACAGTTGCACAAAAATGTGCTCCAAGAGCACTCACCACCAACAAAGGCTTAAGGAAGTTTGGAGTTTCCCAGGTCTATCGCAGTCTATTTCTTCTAGCAAAGCATCATGCAATTCCTGGCAGGTTTCACCACAGGTTTGTACCTAACTGGCACCTGAAGATTCAGGCAGAGCTCTGCACTCAGCTGCAGTGCTCTCCTATTGCCCTGCCCTCTGCCCCAGAAACCTGTCTGTCCGTCTGGCTTTAGCTGGGCCACGTCTGATTATCATCACAACACAGGGATTGGTTATCACATAAGAGGAGAAAACCCACAGCCACTACATAATTAGATTATTGAGAGAGAGAAAGGAAGGGAAAGGAGAGAAGCCACAGATGAGCAGATCTTAACCTTCCTTCCAAGCAATGAGAGACAGCTCTAAGTGGGTTGCCACAGGAAATATCCTGTGGCTCTCCTAAAACATGTGCTGCGAGTTGAGTTTAGAGTTTCCAACATGTGCTTGAATTCCCAGCAAATTCCTGAAGGTATCTCTGGCTTCCACCAGATCTAGGATTGGAAATATTCACCAATGTCATTTAAGATTTTCACTGGACAGCAAAAAGGCTCCTAAGAAACACCCAATAAAAAATCCAAATCAAAACAACCAACACTGGGACTACTCCCCAAACCTGAACCCCCAGATTTAATATTACACTGTATTATTTAATGCAGTCCCTTGAAGAGAACACAATTTTAAAGCTGCACCAAAAACGGGTCTTTGTAACTCCTTAACTACAGCTGTCCTACAAGAGTGAATCACCCATGAGACTGGGGTAAAAAAAAGGAGCAGAAGTTACTATAGAAATTATTTCATTACAGGGTAACTTCAAATTCCTTAGCACTAGGAATTACTTTGAAGCTGCACTTTCACTCCTCCCCTATGACTTTGCAGCAGGAACACACTTCCCTCCTTTTTAATGATGACTATTGGAGTTGAGCCATAATTTACTATTTTAAGGATGTAAAGGGGGAAAAAAGGACATTCCTAATCTCACAAGCAAAGCCCAAAGTTGATCTCTGTGTAACTTATGATCGAAACATAAATGATTTCATATCACTGGAAGAATATTTAGGAAAAAAACACACCCAAGAAGTTTCACTCCTAAAACACCTTCCTGTTTTATACTAACACATTTCAATTTGAGTGTTAATTAGAAAATAAGATTTCTACAACGGGTATACCTGCTTTGGTATCTGTCCAAAGTTATTAATGAATCCTATGGTAGCTGTCTCTTTCAATGGATCATTGATGTTATATATGTCCACTTGTCCCTCGTAGAAGAGATGGTGAAAGACATTTACAGCTTCTACTGCAGCAGGACCTTGCTGTTTATAGCCAAAGATCAGGTCAATCCACTCATGCAGGTGAGCACTCACAAAGTCACATTCCAGAGCCTGAAATTCAGAAGGCATGCATTAAAAGGAGACAAATTGCTCCTTGGTTGAGTTTACTACACTTGCCACAAGGAAAAACATAGAACATGATTTGACACATTTTTGTCACATTTTGATAAAGCTTTTCACCGAAGCAAGTCTTGCCTCAAAGTACTCTGTAGCCAAAAAGGAAGGGGGAGGCAAACACTGGTTCTACAGACCTTGGCAACAATCAGACACCAACCCTGAACTCACAAACTGGCCTGTAACAGCGGAAAGTCCCAACAGACATTTTCTACTGCCACCATTAAAATTCAAATTACCTCCCGATGGACTCTGATGAACTCACGAGGATCTCCTTTTGCCCATGGAGGGAGTATTACATCACCGAGTTTAGTGCCATTTTGTTTACAACCTAAGCAAAAACAAAAAGAAGGAAAAAATTTAGACAGAAGCACTGAAACTGAACTACAACAGCAAATGCGGGAAAAAGAGTGGAAAAAAAAAATCAAACTCTCGTATCTTGTATATATAAAGGAAGTCACTTCAGCCTTTTCTTTTCTTTAAAATACTATCTCCACTTTAAATGTCTGGCAATAAAACACGAAAAATTCTGCCTCAATTGTTCATGTAAGATTGCTTTCAGAAGAAAGAATCCAAATACTCCTCACGAAGGCTTCTGAAGAGGAAAATGATGTTGTATCACTGAATGAAATTGTTTTACTCCTGAGAATAGCCTGTACTCCTGTGACATGTAGCCAAATTCTCATTTCCTAACAGTGCAGAGCTAACTGGTATCCCCCATAAGCTCCACGCCCAAGGATACTGGCAATTCCCCTGATGTGCCCATGGCCTGGGCACAGCACATTCACCCTGTCCTGGACAGTCCCCTTCCCACCGTGGACATTAAATGGTGGCATGCTGTAATCACCAAAAATGTATTTAGTGAAACTCCTCAGTTATATTCTTGTTCTGTCACTTGTCAAGAGAATTCCCCACTTCCTATTAACTCAGAGGAACACCAACAGATTTCCAACTTTACAGAGGCACACAAAAAATAAGTGCAATGCTCCAACAGAAACATTACTTGCGTCACCAAACTTCAAATCTTCCTTTCTTTTCACCTGGGAGGAAGGGGAGCAGGATTGCTACAAATTACCACAATCAGAAGTACCTCAGTGTTCGACAACTGTCCCTAAAAAAACTTTTTACTGTTGGTCCAAATGCTCAGTGAAGAGTTTGCAATGGTTACAGTCCAAAATTATCACACACAAAGATAATTGGACAAGAGTTCAACATTTTTTCATAATACCCACATTCTTCTGTGTAAAATATATCTGGGAGAGGTGTTGCAGGGTATTCTTTGCGTTTTGCCTTTTTTTATTTTTTTGGTAAGGTTGTGCTTCCAGTCTCTTAGAACAGATTTTGAATAAAGGCTTTGAGGCCATTAAAACCTATGATGTGATTAATCTTAATTATTGCTGTTAGATTCACAGCACAGAAGTCAGAATATAAGAGCTTAATGGCACTATTGAGAGTGACATATAATAAGTTACACACATCTCCAACAAACAGGTCTTCTACATGACTCCTGTTGAATAATCACTGTCACAATTCAAAAAACCTTTAGGAATATTTTCAAACAAAGTTCTAAAAGTAAAGATTTGTCAAACAGATTTTCAGAAGCTTAAAAAAATATATACAACAAAGATGGCGAACACCATCATGGAATAGGTTACACGGAGAAAAACGCAAAGCAGAGAAACTCCAAGTAAAATACGTTTATTTGCGCATTTGGAACTGGTAAAAACACCAAAATTGACAAAAATGCACCACTCCAAACAAAAATCCTATCAGGGACTCATCGGTTCTGCAATTCTCAGAAGGCACTTTGCATTTAACTGCTTCAAATCCACACTCATCGCTTGACAAGATATCTGTCCGGCGCCGCTATCAAGCTCTCGCTGCTTACCCAGGTCAAAATTGTTGGAATTGAGCAGGAACTCGGGGAGGTAGAAGAACTCTGGGATGAGCTCCTTGACGTCGGCCATGTTGTGCTTGGAGGCGGAGTACCAGGCTTCGCGCACGCTGTGGAACATGCGGTCGGCCAGGTCGAAGTGACCGCCCTGCCAGGAAGAGAGAGGAGCACGTCAGCGCCACAGCAGCCCCCAGCAGGGCAGCCCGTGCCAGCAGGGCAAATCAGAGCTGCCAAACGAAGGCACGAGAGCATGGCACTGAGACATAAACTTCAGAGAATTAAGGATTTTTAGAGCGGTTAAGATTTTAGTTAGAGATAAGCTTTGCTGAAATTAATTAAAGCAGATAGGTAGGCTTTGCTGAAATTAAAAGTTAGTAATTAACTAAGAGAAATTGGGTTTGGGATCACTCTTCCATATTAGAATAACTGATTGCTTGTCAACTTTGTTTGGTTAGCCGTGTTTATAATGAAGAATATTGAAACTGATGAATAGCTTTTAGGAACATAAGACAATTGTAGGCCTCCTCTGCCCAGAAACTCATTGAATGGTCATGAAGACATGAAGTGGGAGTCCTACCAAGGGTTCATTTATTACATTTGAATTGAAAAGGTAGAAAGGTCAGAGCGAGGAAGACTTCTTTACTTTCTCATTTTGGTGACCCCTCCCCATGAAAAGGACCACCGACCCATTTCAAAGAACAAACTACGCATGCTTAATAGCTTTTGAGCTAATTACCATACGAAGCAGGGAATGGGATGGACCAGGGTTATGAATATGCATTTGTGTTTTGGGTATTCAATACTTTTGTAAATAAAAGGACTCTGTAATCACCTGTAAATTGCGGTGTGAATTTGGGAGCTATCCCGCACACTGTCCGGCGCCATAATAAACGTACACTTTCTAATTTTAAACTGTTAGAGAGGTTTTGTCTGTCACAGTTGGGTATCGATACTAGATCAATACCCTGTTTTCTTTAACAAGTCAGCACATTTCCTTCTCTAACGCAACCCAGCTGCGTTGCTTTCGGGTACATATGACAGAAAATATAGCTATTGATATACAGAACTTGAAGAAAAGACCCATCTGGTGGATTTCAAGTCTAGTCTCTTTCAGAGAAACAGCAAAACATTTTTTTTTTTTTAATTTGATGAAAACAAAGCTGACTGATCTTATTTCCCAGTGATGGCTGAAACTTAAAATGAGGTGATGGAATTTTTTACCTGTAACCTTAAGAAAATCTGAGTAAACGGCTCCATCCGGACAAGATAGGAAGCCACGATCATGGCTGAGGAATAGTGGGTCCCATAGTGATAAGCTGGGGTTTCCCCTGCAGATTAAAATCATAAACATAGGAGAAAATAAAGTAGTTAGGTAACAGAATCAGTACTAATGGAAAAAGTATTTTAATTACTCTGTGGCCTTGGAATTTGTGATTTTCATTCTCAGATGCCTGAAAGCTTCATGTTTTTTCACTGGATTTTGGGCTGCAGTGGAGTAATCCTAATTCAACAGGGCTCTGCAAAGCAGTACTGAATGCTTACTCATTTTTTTAATTTTAACTAATTGAAACGCTGCAATGCAACTACAATGCTTTCTGCCAAAGAAACATTTTTAAAATGTTCTTCGTTTATTTTTGATCTTATTTTTAAAATCTTGGGCAGAAATATGTATCAGAACTGTTGCCCACAGATTTTGTACAGCTTTTACTTTCTTAATTTCCTGGCAAAACATCTGCATAAGCACACTTAGAAAATACTGATTTGTTTCTAGAAATGAATGTCTTTGCCACCTACTGCTGTTTGACACAGAACAGCATTGCAGTAGCTAAACAGGCCTCTATCTTTAAAAGCACACAAGAAAACTTGTCTTGCCAAATACAAAAGTTCTATCTTCAACAGATAAGGAAGCTCTCAAATCAGGAACAGGTAACTTAATTGCATCTCATTCTGAGGCTTTTTTAGCTAAGAAGCTGCTGTTTCCTTAGCCAAAAAAACATGCTTTAAGATTAGAAATGAAAAAGCTAGAAATACTGCTAACGCAGAAGCATTTGCATTCTTTGTACTACTAATTTTCATGCAGCAGCAATCAAACTGTATTAGCAGACACAGCCGGTTGTGTGCTTCAGGTGCCTGCCCATTCCAATCTTTAGATAACGTTAAACTCATCTAAATGTGCAATTGCTCTTTGTTTTTACCTATAAACAAAGCTGTCATTTGGATTTAAAACAACACAGAAAGAAAGCCGATGTCCATTTGTTCTAATTTACTCTTTGTTGGACAGTCACTAAAAAAACATGGTAAGAGTTCTGCACATCCGTATCCAGATCTGTTTACCCAAATTATAAAAAAAAAATCTGTGAGTCCCTCCCATGATGACAGGCACAAGTTCCTCTGCTCTTTCTGCAGGATGGATTATTACTTACCATTGGGATCCTCCCAATCCTTGTATCGCTTCTTGTACTGGGCTAACCTGTCCTCTGTTTGAGCTCCCATGGGCTTGGCCAGGTTTCTGAATGTTTTGGGATTTGTAAGATCCAGTTCCTTTAAAAATAAAACAGATGACAATTTTATAAAACCAAACCACATCCTTTCAACACTGGTGATTACCACAGTTAACACCACCTACCTCCTAAGGCTGTTATCCCTGCTTTCCACACACACAGCAAGTGCAATGTTATGCTTAAAACAGTCCTTCAGTCTGATCCAAGAGAGCCAGAGTGTTTTATTTTACATCACATCTGGGCTCTGCATATCTTTTGCCCTGCTCCTCTTATCCTGCCCCCAGTTCCCCTTATTTTTTTCACACATACTCAACAGGCCCCCTAGCAATGTTTTATGTAATGGTCTGGTTGGGGGCAATGGCTCTTGACAAAAGCATTAATAGGGTGTTTCACCTTTTCCAAAAGCAAATTCTTTCACTGGGGCCAGATTTCCCAGGAGCTCCCACCACAGTCTTGTGGATAAGGATGGTTTATCTGTGAGCTTAGCATACTTCAGGGTACTTAGTTTAAAGCTAATGCAGACATTTACAGGAACTGCTGCAAGACAGAGGGGCAAATGTCTCTTTGGGTCCCAGCCCTCGCCTGTGCACAGACCAACATCATCTGTAAAATCAGCACAGCCGAGATTCCCTAATACCCTCCCTGCTGGGAAGTGGGAGAAACAATATAGCAACCTCCAACTTATACAAGATTACTAAATGTGGGAAATGGATCTCACAACTAAGAAGGCTGACAAGACATTTTATTTACCTCTGAGTCGTAGTCTGCAAGGATCCAGGGAAACACAGGGTACTGCATGAGGTCATTATAGGATCTGCCAGCCAGAGTGTTTAAGTGCATCAGGTACTGGAAGTTACTGATTTCTCCTCTCTTAAGGAAGACAGACGACAGCACAGTAAAGTTTTCACTTTGCAACAATCAAATGCCAACCTGCCAGACTGCCGATGTGGAGCCCTCCCCAAACTTAGAAACTTCACTATTGCAATGCTCACTCTATTTTTACCACAGCCCTCCCCCCTGCATTTTCAACAGTAGAACCATTTCCTATTTGATGATGATTTCATGCAATACTAAAAATTAAATGCTGAGATATACATTCTTTAACAGCATGTTCCACCTGTTAGAATAGGAGGATGCAACTTACGTGATTATTTATGTATCATTACAAAATCTGGAATTTAATAGAAAAAAACTATTGCAACATTTCCATACTTACTTCCCATCTTTGAGTAACAGATTTTTCTCCCACTAAAGTGCTAAGCAAGCCAGACCTAGAGGGAAGAAGAAAGTGAATTTTTGGACTTTGTGGTAAGAGCTGGGTTACATCTTCACAAGACAACCCAAAATTTCAAGACTAAAAGTTACAAATTGCAACAATTAGAAGAACATGTCTCTGTTCCTTTTTGCTTTAGCAGTATCTTTTTTTAGAATTCTAAACACACACTGGAAAATTTATGCATGTTAATTATGCAATTCAGTGCAAGTGGTGGCTGATGAGTAAAATATTTTTAACAACTTGGATAACGCTGATGGCTTCAGCACTCCAATTCCTTTCAGAATGTATCTGCATACTGATAACGTTAATTCTGATACTCTGCCGATGATTCTGACATCAATGCAGGCATCATTTCTTGGAGACTGATGAGCCACAGAGGTTGTGAGGAACAGAAGCACCTACCCTTGCTCTACGCTGGTGTTTGGTCTCTGCCCAGACACCGACTCCGAGCTGTCGGTCAGAGATGGCACCACAGCCAAAAACCTGCAGCAGCATTTAAAAGGTTAGGATTAGTGTTTCTGTCCTCGGGATGTCATCTCCTGAGAAGCAGCATGCATTTAGTACAGTTACAGACTTCCTTTTGCGCAGCTGCACAGCATCTCCAACAAAATCCCAGGAGCCTCTTCTCACTGAAGGCATGCAGTGCCTTCTAGTGGCCCTTTCCTGCAGCAGTAAGGTGCTAGCAGGCACCAAAAACGCCTCCAGACAGGTATTTGCAAACATTCATGTTAAATGTTCTAATTTATTTCACAATACCTTTGATAAACTTTGTTTCTAACCCCTTTCTGGAAAGCTAGAAGATAGTTCCGTCCATCTCCTGAGAAAACTTCGATTGCAATTGGCTGAAAACAAAGAGGACAAACCCATGTCAACACTAACTTATTTTCTCATCACTTCTGAAGGTCAGACACAGACCAGTTTAGTCATGCTACAGGTGGCACCAAATTATGGTGAAGCAGACTTTGCTTAGTACAACCAAATGTTTTATTTTTGGATCACTGACACTGACTAACAGTCCCAATAAACTAAACCTGGGGAAGTTCCAACAAGGATGCCCAACCTAAACGCTTCACTTTCAACACAGTCAATAGCTTCACTTTCCAAATACTCAACAGTTATGTATTGTTTTTAATTTTTAAAAATTACATCATCAAAACACTCCCAGTATGCCTACCCCTATCCAAATATGGTGTCCAAGTTACCTGCAAAAGGTATCTCCTTTTATGCACCTCCTTGATATCTTCATATGCAAAAATGCTGCAAGTTCTTTTGAGCTGACTTGGACCTTGCCTTGCTCCCCTAGGTATGATTGGCTCATGCATCCTGTGAAGGAACATGAACAGGCAAGAGAGAAGTGATTAAAAAGAAGAGAAATTAAAACAATTATCCAATTAATTCATGAGAGTCAAGTTACAGAAACAGCTGATTTTCACAATATACCGTACACCATACTACAAAATGCTCAGCACCCGAGGCCTTCCTGCATCTTACATTCTCTTGGAGTTGACTCTCCAAAAACCTCATTGACTACTTCTCATTCAGCTTGTGAGGATCAAGGAAACCCTCTCTGAATGTGCTCACTTTGGAGGCAGTGTCTCGATGTCCCGTATCTCCCTGGTGGCTGTCATGGTGAACCCATCGATGACGTAGAAGTGCTCTTTCCCAAAGAGGAGCAGCCCCTCGCTGGTGTCCAGGCCCTGAACCCGAGCGCAGCGGTACATGTGCTGGATCTGTGAGGAAAAGCAGGTGCTTAGGGAAAGCAGGCTAAGGAGCACAGGCTCAGACCACTGCTCTGTTAGAACAAGTCCCAGAGACTGCTTTAGCACTTGCATCGCATAAAGCAAAAGTCTTATCAGCCTCTCCTTTAATCAGACCTAATATCAGTGACTAGTAACTGGGGAGGAGATTGGATAAAGCCTCACTGGTATGATAGAAATGTATCTATTTACCAGTTTATCCACTTGCACTACGCTGACTGAACATATTTTAGAACCTGCAGCCTACTCAGCCATGAACACAATGGTATTTAATGGTAGATTTCAGATGGACAAAGTCTGAAATACCAAATACGTAGCATGGTAAATCAACACTGATCTTGGGGGTAAAATACTACTTTTCAAGGTTTCCCCTTCTAATGAAGGCAACCATTAATCAGGAACAGTGTGCCAAGTTCAGCACTTATATTTTCGGTGCTGATTTTCTATTCCGATCATTAGGTTGACAGGACAATAAACCAAGTATGGGATATCTGGATAGCCCATAGCCTCCACTTCAGGACAGGCAAATCTTCCCTTGCAGGCAGAAGGTTAAAAAAGAAGTTTCCAGTACAGCATTTTCAGGGTCAGGCACACAATACATTTTAAGGAAGAAGCTGATGAAATACAGAGATCAAGGAAGACATATAAGACACTTATTCATGTTTAGGAGACATGATGAAGAAATCCCAATGCATTAAGTTCTTAGTGTGTTTGAAATACACAGTACCTTCTCTCCTTCTTCAAGAAGTCGAAGCAAAGTTGTATTGTCAGTCTTCTCCTCTTCATCAATTGAACTCCCCTCAACGATTTGATCCTGTGACTGGTCCTGGTTCTCATCATCTCCTCCATCAGGAGCAGAGCGAGATCGTTTCAGGGGGGGCTTCACCAGGCCTGGAAAAGAACAAAGACAAATCATAAAAAATTAACTCCACACACCCTATAATCCTTCAAATTACCGACCCAATGCAAAGCGAGAAAAACAAGAGTCCTGCAGGACTCACGCCTGCCTTCGTGCAAACGCACGAGGAGGTGACAAAGCAAACCATCTAACCTTTGACTCTTGCAATAGTGTCCTCCCCGTGCTCTGGCTCCTGCTGAGTGGTTTCCCCCACCGTGTTCTCCTCTATGGCGTCCTGGAACACCGCGGGGTTTCCGGAAGCCAGGCGCATGTAGTACTCCTTGCTGTCGTAACTGATGGCTCTCCGGTAGCGAGCAGGTTTCTTGGGAATAATGGAAGAAATGGCTTGGTCAGCCAGCTCCTCACTCAGCCCCTCAGTGAAGGTGTTTCAGGAACAGGGTGTGCAGCACAGTGCATGCCCCTCGAGCGTTTTGTGCGTGCTCATACACCGACACAGACGGGAACAGAGATTCTTCAGGAGAGCTGATGTGTTGGCTGATTTGCAAGGAGCTATAGAGCCACTCAAGAAATAATGGGGTTGCAGAAAAGCCTGCAGATAAACTACAACATGGGGAGTAAGTGTAGACAGTATGTTATGAATTGTCATAAAAGGCTGGGATTCTTGTGCTTAAGGCTGATCGCTCAGAAGGCCATCTCATCATCTTTTTACTCCTTACCAATATATGCAGTTTATTTGTCAGCCAGCTGACTTCTTTGTTAGGCAGTAATTTCAATTAAAAGATTACCTCAAGAAGATACAGTGATGTGGAAGCTGGTATGAACTAAGCACTCAGGGATTTACTTTAAAACTCAAAAATTCTTCATTAATTCAGTTGCCCCTTTTTTAGTAAAGCTTCCTATGGCATATGGCAGGAGACTGGCATGAGAATATTCATGTACCTGAAGTAATTCTTTGAGCATTCTTTGTACCTCTGTGTGGTGGTTTTGGTCTTTTTTTTTTTTTTGGGGGGGGGGGGGGTGCGGTTTGCTTTTTGAGAATTTTTTGTTTTGGGTAGGGGTTTTTTGTGTGTGTGGTGTTTCCTTCCTCTTTGTCTGTCTCAGCCCCCATGACAGGGTAATTCTTACGTCCCTCACTTAATTAAGGAAGCAACGTTCAGAATAGAAATCAAACTAACTTGATCACAAGTTGATGCTCGGAATGATAAAGATACTAAGATCAGCAATACAGAAATTGATTATTCAGGTCAAATTGGCTGCCCCCAAAAATCAAAAATTCAAGACACTGTAATTTCATTGGCTCTTTTATGTTTAACCAAGTCTTCACTCCTTATCAGCACAAAATTTCCACTTAAACGATGCTTAGAACATTTGTGGAAATACCTTATTGTATAACCTACAAAGAGAAATCCTTTATAGCACTGCTAAGGTGAAAAAAGGAAAACAGTAACAATTTATATTAGATATTCTGTATAATAGAATTACTTGCATTTATATGAATTAGTTTATTGTTGAAGGTAATTCAAAATGAGTGAATGCACATTACACACTGTACTTAGTGATGGGCAAGACTGCAACTCTAACAGAGAAAGGCATAATACTGAAATGCTTGCAGAGAAGCAACTTCTGTCTGCTTTTTCCAAGACAGGATTCATATTTTCTAAGCAAATGTGTGCATTTTATTAATAGCAAAATGGAGAAGAGTCAGCTGAGACGAAATTAATACGGGCTTTAACAAAAGTCGGGCTTTTAAAACCCTTTATGGCCAAAAAGGAGAAAAATCACTCCTCAGATCTTCTCTTAGAAGGAAACTCTTTCCCTGTAAGTGCTTCCAAGTGATGTGTTGCCCATTACTAAACGTGTTCCACTGACCAATAGTTTCAGGTCCCAAAGCCACAACACTCCACACAGTGAGAACAGTGGTAGCACAGCCCAACACAGCCTGTTAGTGTGCAGCAAAGGAGGGAAGGTCTACAGAAAGTTTTATTAGGTGAAGGTCGAGGACAGCACAGTAACACCTTCTAATGTGATTACCGGAAAAACCCTTCGGTCTGGAATTATTTATTGAAAGAGCAAGTTGAAAGCCAAATGGAGAAGCCTTGTTAAGACTGCCTAACATGCAGGAGAAGTCGTATTTATTTTACATTCTTTCGGTCAGTGTACTTGTTGCTTTACCTTTTGAGGAATGGTATCATCAGATGTCTCAGGAAGTCTGCTTGAGAAGTCAGACTGGAAACAGGGCATCAATTACATAAGCATCAGAGAAAGAACACTTTTGAGAAGAATCTGTGATGACATGTTCTCTACTTCATGAGAATTAGACTGTCACTACAGCTACTGTGTGTCAGACCGCAAGCAGGCAAAAATAATAGTTTCAAATTGACTGATTTCTATGTTGTCTCTGGTTTTTTAAAGCACTTTGACACTCAGGCATAATTTGAGGGGAAAAAAATCCTGCATGCCTACACGCATGCCTAAAAAGACATAATAAAGACTGCTTCATTTATTGAAAACAGTGTTCCAAAATTAACAGGAACTAACTGCTAAGCTTTCAAAGGCCACACACATTTCTGCTACACAGCCCACCTTTGTCATCATGGATTGATGATAGCACATTTCCCAAGTGCAGCCAAACCAAGGCCTGTAGCCTTTTTTTTTTTTTAACAGATCACTGTTTTCCACATTATCTAGATTAGGGCCAAGAACCCAGACTGAACCTCACACAGTTATGGTACTTTCAGCCTCAGGAGGTTCGTGAAGATGCCTGTGCTATTTGCTGGCAGGATCACTCAGCACCCCTCACCTTATGTTGCAATCTCTTCAAGTTTGCTTGGTTTTGAGCCAAGTGATTCAGACCCTTCCCTAAATACATCACGAGGAACAACTGGACTTTACCAACCATTTAGGAACACGCAGACAGAATACCAGGACGTGCCAATAGAGTAAAATACATTTCTTAAGAAAAAAAAAACTATCAAAAAACCCCCCAAACATTTTTGCAACAGGGCCTACAACGACCCATCCCAAACTCCTGAACGCTTACCAGCAAGTTTGTTTCCTGCTCAGCCTCGGGCATGTAGGGATACTGAGTATAAAACATGTCATTGCGCACCATCTTCTTCCTCATCCTGCAGGGCCCCTCGGTCATCTCCAGCATCCACTTGTCCAGGTGGGAGCCGATGGGGGGCCCCCAGAGCCCTCGCTCCCGCAGCAGCTCGTACTCGATTTGCGACCACTCCTCCGTCACGTATTTCAGCGCGTTCTGCTGACGCTGGACACAAGGACGCGTGTAAACGCACGGAATTTGAAAAATGATTTTAAGAATGTAGCCAGAAATTGTTTTGGAGGACTTCCCATTCTTATTTGCACGGGAGGGAGAAGTTTAATGAAGCCAAGTTTGGTGGGTTTTTTGTTTTTTTTACAAATTGCTTTGAATGACCTGTTTCTCTCAGAAGTTATTTCTTAAGATTTATAGCACGTAGCTCAGCAACCAGTTTGAACCGAACGTCTTTGGGAACAGACGCCACAGGGTGGAACAATTTCATTCTGGAAGGCACAGATCAGCCACTTTCTATCACTGCATGATACCATAACATTTTCTTTGTGTTACTATGAAAGTAGCATTTAGACACAATGCTTCTCCACATTTCCTCTTAGCTTTTCTACAATGCTTTAGGAAGACAGTGTATTTCTAGTCTCTCTCTCTTTTTGTTCCCCGTTTTGGTTTTTTTTTTACACTTCTAAGGAATTTAATTTCCTTAAAAAAAAAAATCAGATTTAACATGTGATATTGCTACAAGAGTTTCATCTAGAACCAGATCAAAAAGAGTCTCCCCATTTGTTTATTTGATCGTATCTAAAAACCCCGTAAAAATAACAACTGTATGTACATATCCAAGCATTTCACTTATGACAATATTTCACAAGCCTCATACTGAGAAATGGCATTGGTATAACCTAACAGGTCCAACTATCAGTGTCAGGGTATTAACACAAGCCATCCATACCTCCTGGTATTCTTTATACTGCATATCAACCAGGTCCCGAACCACTGCAATGTGAGTAAACATCCACTGGGAAATTTCCTGAGAAAAAACAAGGTGACAGACAGAACAACACTTCATAAACAAGAGTCTGTTTGAATGAAAAGCCTATGAATATATCACCTTGCTAAACTTGCTCACAAAGAAAAATTCTTTAAAAAAAACTTTTGGAACATTCCCAAACAGCCAAAGATTGGCACTGAGAAAGACTTTTCCCTTCTTCCTTTTAAGTAATATTTTGTGGATGGTGCCTAGTTTGCTGGAAATCCTCAAGACACCCATCCCTCCTCACTTTGTCCCATGGTATCTCTGTTTTCACTTATTGCTTCCTCTCCTGGCATAACCAGGAACAGTTTCTGTCAGTTCTGTTTAAGTTCTTCCCTTTCCCTTTCACTGTATGCCTGCTCACCAGGAAAAAGACTGAGAGCACTGAGAATTTCTCAAAGCCACTGACTAATTTTCAGCTCATAAACGGCACTAGCAACATATTTTTCCACAAAACTTTCAAACCCCTCTTTCCATCTTGAGGGCAGGATGGGAGAAAGGACCAACATCTGCATCACAGCTTCCATTTCAGTGCAGTATTGCAAACTGAAATTAGGACCCAGACTATCACAGTCACGAACGAGAAGCAGCTGAGCAGTCTCACCAAAAATGAAGGGTTAACTCTTGGCTTAATGTTATAGATATGCAGATGGATCTACTAAACTGGGATACACAGAAGCAAGAAGCCCAGTCTGGATAGTCAAAAAAAGGGAAAGAAAAACCAAGCACAAGATCATACTTCGCACTCTGCAAGATTCCTCACCTTGGGATATTTACCAAAAATCCTGAACATATACTTTGGTGGATTTTAGAGTGCAGGTTATTACTTGACAGAAATTACCTGTGTAGAGAGGTTGTGTTTACTCAGCCCACTCTCCTTACGGTTTCTCCTGGAACCCGTCAGTTTGGAGAGGCCAAATCCACTGCTGACTCGTGAAAGTTTGGACTGTGTGGTTGGAACCAAAGCCTCTCCTCTACTGATGCATTTTTTCTCATGAGCTGAAAAACAAAGTGTTGGGAGCACTTTATAGAGTTTTTGTTTTTCTTTTCCCCTCCCCCTATATCCTTGGTTTTTTTTAGATAGAATGACGTTTTCTGTTACTTAAAGGAAGTGTAGCTCTACTCAAACTATTTCTGCAAATATACTGGCCATCAGGGAGATACTGGAAACCTGAGCCAACATCAACCAGGAACACACAGAAATACAGAGACTACAAAAATAAGTATTTCAGGTTTCCAAATATGCTTTCTGTACATCCAGGTTCACCTCAATTATTTCAGAACTGTCAAACCATCAAATGAGTCACATCTATGGAATTTCTGCTATCTAAACTCCTGCTGATTCAGTCAAGCGTCAGTTGATCTTTATTACATGGATGCAGAGCTGACTTGCCCACCAGGATTGCCAGGTCCTTTTCCTGCAGAACTGCTTCCCATGCTCAACGGATTTCCCAGCCAAGAATTAGTCATAGCATCGCTGCTGCTAGAGAAGGACTGCTCAGCCACGCATTTCCCACCTCATCACCAGACCAAGAGTTTGCAGGCTGCACCCAGACATGCTCAAGAGGATTCCCCTCACTGCCTGGCACATCTACTCCTGGGAACGTTAACAGAGGTGACCCCAATGCAAGGGTTCATGGGGAGGAGCTCAATGCCTCTCCCACTATAATCCACAAAATGCTCTTTGCTGACTCACAGAGGGCCCTGTGCACTGGAGTGTAAGAATATCCTGTTCATGGTCCAGTTTCTGAAGGATTCTATGTTACACAGTGCCAGTTTATAGAGAATTTACAGCTACAAAACAGTTACGCTTGTATTAAAGCATCTAGTGCATACAGCTCATTCTGAGGAAATCCACCCTTTAGGACAGACAAATCCTCAGTCAGGACTTACCCAAATGATTTTGCCAACACTTTAAACTCGCTTCCTCAATGAAAGGTCTGGCAACAGTTATATCCACTTGGCCACGATCATTGACAGGCAGTGTCACTTTGAAAACTTCTTCCAAAACCTGTTTTTTACTGTGGATCAGCTCTGTCCACACTCTGTTTATGGCTTTTAAAAGAAGCTGGCGACCTGTGTAAGTACAAGATCACAAACAGAAAGCTCTCTACAGTGCTTGTAGGATTGGTATTTTACAGTAGAGAAATGAATAATTTCTGTGATTACAGTGTAGTTTCTCCCCCCTTGCATGATGTGTGAAATGCCTTTGGCCAGAGTGCCTTTTCTTGCCATCATGTATGCTATCAGAAAGCATCTAACAATTAATTTTGGCAGTTTTTTTTCTCTGTGAATTTGAAACACTGGCTCTGATTAGTTGTGACTCATCTCCCACACCCATTTGTTACCAAAATGAGATCGAAAAAACCTCATAGGAGTCTGTGTCTATAAATATATACATAATTCTATACATACATTATGCTTCAGCATTTTTACATCGAATGTATACCTAAGTACCTGCACAAATATTAAATACATATATTTAAGATTCACTGAATACTTCCTTCACAGCTAGTTCATAAATTTCCTTTGAGTGGAAGATTGTAAGCATGCCACAAAATAGTAATTGTACAGGTTATACCATATATTTCTTATCTTAAAATGAACCACTTCTATCACATTTAAAACAGCACATATAAAAACGTATTTCTAATTCTGGAGCATGTCCAGGAAACAATGAAGAGCTCTTGCTATTTGAACAAAACAGTAATTTATCCTCAATGTGTCTATCTTGGTATTTCCAAGAGTCTTTTTCCCTATTTTTAATGTATTTTTATACACACACAGCCGCCACACCCCTCCAGAGAGTAACTGGGTAACACACACATACCACAGCCCCCTGCCCCGAGTCACTGGGGTAAAAGATTAGTGATGACAATACAGAAGTGGCATTATGGGACATCTGTGGCTCTGTCATTGTCAGATTACCTTCACTGACATCTTGACTGTAGACTCCATCTGGTTCTATATCAGAAGGGATCATAATGTGCCAAGTTGTCATCCTGGCTTCTGCTTCCAATCCAAACCCATCAACATTGCTACAAACACACGGTGGGTGAACAACCATCAGAATAAAAAGACACAAAACCCCAAGCCAAGATAAAGCATTTGATTGTGTATCGGAGTCACAAAGATTGATACACACTACTACAGCAAAGCATCTTCACTTCTGTCCATTGGAGTTCTGACAAGCTGAACTGAAGGTTTATGAAAAGATGATGTGCCACAGATACTGGTGTCACTAGAGAAAGATGGTGATATTTGAAGAAACACAAAACAGATGAGGCCAGAAATGAAGAACACTGGGGTTTGCTGACTGTTGCTAAATGTCTTTGGATGAAACACAAGTTGTTCATCTTCTTGGAAAGAAGAAATGAAAATGCCAGGGCTGGCATTTGCAGCAATGCAGGAAAGTGGGTGTCTACAGCACTTGTCATGGACACCAGATTTAATGCATGACTGGCCTTACACAATGCTATACAGAAGAAATACCAAGATATTGAACTTGTATGAAATGATTCAACAAACAATAAATCCAGTGACAGAACCTCTGACTTTTAATTACCTGGCACCAGTGTTTCCTTCTATCTATAAAACATTTCGATTTATAAAAGGTTACCAGCAAAATAGTTGGATAAACATATTTGTCAGTATTTAAAATACCTCTGCAAAAAGAGGTAAAAATGTTCTCTATTTCCAGGATCTTCAAACCTAATTTTGTCTCAAAATGAATCTCTTAAGCTTGCCTGCAATTCACTGGCTGGAAAATTATAAACAGTCCTCCAAAAGTTGCTGACTTATTTGCAAGGTGAGTAAAAAAAGAAGTCATTTTAGTACTTCCTAGCCCTGATTCTGGAATGCACTTCTGGCTAAGCTATTTACCTTCCCACGTGCAGATTAATCAAGCAGTGAGCTAGGCAGCTGATGAACTCCTGATCATGATTTCCAGGTCCCAAAATTAGGTTTCTGTTCACAGTAAGGACCCTTAGGGAATCCAGGAGAGCCACTTGCTGAGGAACAGTTTTGTGTGCTCTTGAGAACTGATACAGGATGGTTCTGTTCAGGCAGTGATAAATGGCATCCAGCGAGAGTCCCTGAGATCTTCTTTTTGACTGATGGGAAGTAAAAAAACATGATCAGAAGTTGCAGCAACTCATTTTACAGGCACACAATCCCCTCTTGAACTGACCCAAGCCCGTTTTCCAAAATTGGCATTTTACTGTAAGTGTCAATTCCATCAATTTCAAGAACTGAAATGACATTAAGGAAACACTTAGAATTTTAACATCTATAAAGATGCTGCTGATTTCTAACAGTAAGTCTTCTTACAATCTCCAACAGAAGTGTGTGAGGGAGCTTCCCAAAAATATCAAGGTAAATTTAGGGAGCGTCTCAAAATTCATGAGAGACATATTTCATTGTTTATTTTGGGGGATTTCTAGAAAATAATGTGATCTGAGAGCAGTTCTTACTCAATTGCTCTCCACAGAAAGACGTGCTAAGAAAGAGAGAGTGAGCCTGAGAAAGAAAAGCATATTTCTGTGCTGACCCAAACATGTATCACTAGCAGACTGTTTCGTGACATCACTCCATGCATTTCAACACAACCTGCAAAAATGGATTTTCAGGCAGGGTAAAACAACAGCCCTGTTACCTGTGCAATGAGCTGGATTATGAAGTCCACAAGAAGCTTGGATTCTTTGTTGAACATGCCCTGCCAAAGCTTATCTACCACACGCTGTGTAAAATAAAACACATTGTTCACCAGCACTTGGTAGCTTCCTCCACTCGTTATAGGCAGAGATGCATCTTCACCTAGGTAACAAAAAACCCCAAAGTTTTCTGCATTTATCAAAAAAACCCCACCTGCATAAATACATTCACATTAGTTTATGCTTTCTAGACTTCCATAAAAGAAAAAGATTCAGTCAATGAAAGCTAAAATCTCATGGCTTCCCTACAGTAGGACTTTCCCTTTGATGTAAGCAACCATGGTTCTGGACTTTTATCTTTTAAAAAATTATTCTGGATTTTTAAAACATGATTCTGCGTTTATTTTATTAATGCACTGCACCCACAGGAAGACAAATTACTGCTGTGGCAAGAAATGGTGAGCCTTACAAGCAAGTTTGAACAGAAATGCATCCAGCCCCTCATGACACCTGGGATGGAGGCAGAGCAGCCCAAGAGCTTCTGGAAATTCCAGCAAGCCACCATGAAATGTGCCTGGGCCCCCTTAGCCATGTAGTTTTTGTAAATAAACTATGCTGCAGCTTTGGCACAATCAAGGTAGGGAGGGAACATGCAAGCACATCAACACCATTTACACACCAAAGGAAAGGAAAGGGCAGCAGAAAAAAATTATGATCGAGTTGCAACAAAACAGAATACCAAAAAAAGTCACAGCATCAAAACCTGGGGTCCAAATCAATAGACTGATTACTAAACTTTGCTATATTACCCAATAAAACATCAGCTGCAAGTAGGTGGTCCATCACTCCATCCAAAACATATGTCTGAAACTCTTTCTGCTGCGTTCGTGTTGATCTTTCAGGAGAAGCCTAAAAAAGATATTAAAATAATATTAAGATAATTAATTATCTCTGAGCAAAAAAGGGAGAGGGAGGGTGTTCTAGGTGATTTCCTTTTCTCTAAGCTCCATTGAACTACTTTTTTTTTCCTCTTATCATTCTGTCTCAAGTATAAAGTCTTTGCTTTATCAAAAAAATTAAGCATGCACATCGAGCATACACTGGGTGCATGCAGTCTTGTAGAGTAGGCATTATTCCTGTTTAAATCCAGGAAATTTATCTTCTGCCATAATAGGAACTGGAAAAGAACACATTCTGAAAAGGTGCATGGAACTCCCCACTACAAACATATGGTCAAGCTGTGATCTCCTCAGCTGACACAAGTCACCGCCTTCAGTAAACAAGGAGTAAATGAGACAGATCAAACGTTCAAGTCGCAGAAAGAGAAAGAACAGTAAGTTTAGCAGTGTGCACCCACCCAATCCTATTTATGCTGAGGGTCCAGTAACCCTGACAAGTGATAACAAGTTAAAAGAGCTGTAAAGAACTGCAGCCACTTGAGCACGGTCTCAAATATGCCTCCCAGTGTCTGTGGATAACTGACATCTTCTGACATTTCATTTGGTTTTGCTTTGTGACAGCAAAGAGGTGCCTAGCTGCCCCAGGAGGAATTTGTTGGGAAATATACAAGCATGGTCTGAAATTCCTGCAGCTTTCAAAAAAAATCAGGGAGACTCAGCAACATGTAAGATGAGGTAACGAACAGGTCGGTCAAGGAGAATGAGAAGTGATGTGAAGTGAACATTTCAGAATGTACTGTCTGAAGGTGTAGACAGTTAAATAGTAAACAACTAAACTCCTCACCTCCCTGCCTCACCACTAGTAGGACAGTGCTTTCTTCAAGTGTCAGGAACTTCAAAAGTTGATTTACAGCAAGATAATAGAGTTATTTTGTGAGGTATTATAGTATATGGCCCAATATGTCTTTTTTTCTAACTGGCACCATCTATAGCACAATTTCTTTTCATCTAATACAAACAGAACCCCTAATATTTCGGCAGGGGGTTTATATTTTTCAACCAAGTCAATACAGATGTCATGGTTGGGAAGGTGTTTAACTACTGAATCATACTCCACAAAAATAAAACTTGAGGAAAGCTACAAATTCTCAGGCTGCTTTCCCAAGCCACCGAAGAAAGGTGAACAAACTACTCCTTATGAAACGCTAGTGTTTCTTTTTTATTTCCACTCTTATTCCATGACAATTCCACTGAATCTCAGGTCATCACTAGCCTAATTTTGTAAGGTAATAGAAAAAAACCATTTTAGGGAAATAAGGTGTCACAACTAAGGTCAAATAACAAAACCAAACCCCAAAGAAACTCTACCTCTAGCAGAAGGTCTACCAGCGGAGTCTGTTTGCTGGCCGGTGTGAGACACAGGTTATCAATGATCATCACGCGCATGAAGTCAAACACAAACTTCTTGGCAGGGTGGTTGGTCAGGTAGGTCTTGGTGCCCACGTTGCAGTACTCTGATTGGCTCCTGTTCATGCCAGAGTCAGCTGCAAAGGCTTTAAACTCTTCAGCTGGGGACCCAGCCTCATCATCCAGATCAGTGACCTGCAAAAACCAGCAGGTCAAAACGGTAGAGATCAGCTAATTAACGGCAGTTTCTTCACTTCTCTGTTCTTTGCTTGTCTTTCTGAGGGCATTTCACTTCACAGTTTGCTTCTTAAGAAGCTTTTTTAGAGAGTTATGATGTTCAGGATCAGTTCCCCAATATGAAAACATCCAGTTTTGGATTCCCAAGGCAAACGATGATCTGGCATGAGTTACATTTCATGCTCCCTGACCAACAGAATTACTTGGGTGATTTCTAGATACTTGGCAAAAAATAAATGATCTCATTGCAAAAAAAAAAAGAAAAAAAAAAAAGGAAAAAAGAAAAAAGAAAAGTTTTGAAAAAGATACTAACTAAAGCAGTTAAAATAAAATCAAGACAGAAGCCAACTAAAAAAAAAGGCCATGAAGCTTACATGACATAAAACAAAAAAGGAACTGAGCCTTTTTTTTTTTCTTTTAATACAATACCTTCATCAGAGTGCAGTTATGGGTAAGCCGGTTTCCCAAAAATCTCTAAAAGAAGAAGAAAAAAAAAAAGGGTCTCCACAGCTTTCCCATTTCTGATGAACAGAAACCTTTGAAAGGCTAGCTCTTAAAGAGGACTGTAACAAAAGCACAAACAGTAATGAAAGCTTCAAATGCAGAAGACTGAGCCTTTTTATGCAACTCCCTTCTTTAAATGAAAGAGGAGGCAATATGATTTCCCTCAACAGGCCTCTTGCATCGCCAGCTTACATGTCAAGTAACCAAATGCTCAAAACATTTGGTCTGCTTTAGCAGGAGAGTGTTTTCAAGAAATTAAGAGAAACCCAAATATGTGTTCTTTCTAATTTTAATAGCAATCTCAGAAAAGCTGTAAGATCTTTGAAAAAGTTGAGAATCTTCTCTCATGGCTGAATTTAGATTATAATGTTTTGTTGCAGAAATCTGGCTGTGATACCTGTATTTCACCAGGCACTGATCAGCACTACACATTTGGGCAGAAGAGTAAACCAATTTGGAGTGAGGAGCACCCTCAAACAGCAAAGAGCTCAAGTTGCCAGGGAGATATGCAGAATTTCAAGGGATCTAGTAGTTAAAGTCTGCTCAGAGATAAAAGGCTTCTCTAAAAACTCTGTACAGGTGAATGCCAAATCAGCATTATCAGCTTGTAAGTGGCACTTTCTTTTTGAAAGAGCAAGCTCCTAGAATCTACTTTAAATGCAAGTTTAACAAAAAAGAAGAAAGCCATGTCTTTATGAGACACTCACCAGCAGGCACTGTTAAAAATTGGTCTCCCACTTTTACTGACAACAAAAATAATAGCACACCACCAGTAATTGTCTCCCGAAGTTTTTCATCATACTCTCCCCATAGTTCTAGCATTTGGCAACCCCTAGACTAATTATCTTTCAATGTTCTTAATAGAATTACTTTTAGATGTTGGCTAACTACTTTTTCCCTTTCCATTCATATTCTAGAAATAGTATCATTTGCAAATGACACGAAGCTCAAAGAAAACTCAGGCAACCACGAAAGCAGAGCTGAATTCACACCCACTCCTGGCTTGAACTCAGTAGTTTCAGGAAATACAACAACACTGTTTTGTGGTTAAGCCACAAAAGCAGAAGTGTGAGAAGAGAGGTTTTAGGTTTCATGACATCCTCCAGAGCAGAGGGCTGACTCAGTCTGTTTTGCTGTTGTAAATCTGAGCTAACATTTTTCATACGATTGAAAAAAAAAAAAAAATTTTCATACAATTGGTCCACTAGAAACCAAGCAAACTGCTGCCCCTAAAATGCTGCTTCTGATGTCCCTGCACAATTAACTGCCCTGCAGTTTAACACATTCTTCTCTCAGTTCCATAACCCAAGTACAAAACATCCAGCTCAGCCCTGATGATGACCTCTTGTGCATGGTGAGTAGAGCTTTATCATGGTGTGACTGGTAATTGATAAATCCTCAAAAGTAACGCCCATATGATAAACAGAGCAGGCAAGCAGTTGGATTTCCTACCATCTCAGAGTAAGGTCGGATGTTGAAAGGAAACACTGTTGCTGCCAGCGCACACAGGAACTCTGGACTCATCCACAAGGAAATGAGGTCGGGTACATTGTGATACAAATACCGAAAGAACTGCATCAGGGTGACTGGGTATTCCCGAAGCCAGGAGCCTTCTTCCTCTGACTGCCAGGGCTGGGGTGAGAAACAAACACCAGGTCAGCACAGACAGCACCAATCCAAGAACACTTAGCCCAGAAAGGAAAAGCACGCTTCTGAGCGTGTCTCCAACGGGAGACCAACTGCATTTTACAGCACGTCGCTGACCGCAAGCTAAAATGTGCGCGCTATCGTGGAATGACTCAGAAATATTGGCAAACGTGACCAGACCGGAGCCAACCCAAAATGTGATGGCACAGCTGAACGCGCCTGGTGACAGCACACAAGACGCAGCACACGGCTCTAAGCCTGTCTCAAGTGTATCCAAACGGGCGAGGACCAAACGCCACGATGGGTCACCAGCAGACAGAACACGTGACAACAGGAACAGGCACTGCAGCAGGTACACTTGTCCAGAAGATGCCTCTGGACATGTCCCCTTGGGAGAAACATGCAAGCAACAGAGCATATCACATGCGTATGATGACCCAACAGGTGATGACCAAACAGGTGCTGCTTTTCAAGCACTTCAGGAGGCAATTTTCAGCAGATAACACATTCTGGCTTCAAGGAAATACAGAATTTTCCCACTGAGAAACCAACTTCCCTACTCTTGACATGAGACTCAAAGATGAGAAGATGACACATTTCTCTGGCAGTAAATTCATTTCCTGGGGCTATTCATAGTCCAGGACTTCTCTGCATGGGGAAGGCTCATGAACGAAATCTGCAACTCACATAGCTCTGAGCAGATGGGATACAGAGTCTCAAACATTCTCCCATGATGTTAATCGGGAAAGATATTCAATTATCTCTGCCAAGGACACTTCTGCTTTCTTGTTTTGTTTGAACTGCAGCTAAACAGAAACCCCAGCCTTTCTGAGAAAAAGCAGCATTAAATTTGGGGCTACTAATACTTCTACAGATACTGGAAAAAAGTAACATAGAAAACCCCACAAAAATTACAATTTTCACCCAAGAATTACGAGCCTAACTCACAGCTAATTTTGTCATGACACTATAACAAAGCTCTGACCTTTCCAATTTGGCTTTTGACCATGTAGAAACTTGAACAACACAGTATACTGAAATAAAGCCAAATTTTTTATGCTTACAGAATTCAGCATGCTCCTCAGCATTCCCAGTAACAAGAAGGCAGCCTCTGTGCAAACACTGTGTATTGAGGAGGTAACAGTGCCACAGGAGGCAGGAACTCCAAATATGAATGTCCAAATGGAGTCTAAATCAAACTGTAAGAGGTGAAAGAGAAGAAAATACATGAAATAATCCCTTTCTCCTGTGCAGCTGTATACAGCTTTTTATTACAGATACAATACATTCATTTGGCAGTAGATAAAAAATTATTTTTTTAAATCCTCCAAACTTTATCACCAAACTTCATATGAAGGTCATGTATCACCGAAGAAAATTTCTTTCAACCATGATCTAATGAAACAGCAACTCTCATCTTCTCACTTACTTTTCATCTGTCACAAAGTGTATGTAAGTGTTCGGAAACAAAAGAATTGTTAACACATGTGCTGCACAATCAATGTAGCTGACTCACACCTAGCAGTAAAACCCACATGGTATCCCACAGGAAAGAAAAAGGATATGAACAACACAAACAAATCAAGTTGTATTTTCCAGCAAGCCTAAATATTTAGATCAATTAAAAATGAAAAGGGACTAAGCATCCACCTCTAGCATTAAGAGTGCTACTAAGTAGTCAAATTTAGCTTCAGTTTAACAGTGTCATACTTCAATGCTGTAGGCAGAGGAGTGAGTTTCATGCCTCTACCTCATGGTAGCAGAGTGCTGAATGTGCTGTCAAGTATTCCTCTCAAGAAGGGAGGCAGGCACCTTCTGATTTGAAAGTTTTACTTTTCAGTTCTCACTGATAAATAAATGTCAGCACTGCACCCATTCTAAATAGGCACCTTGTCCATCCAGAGTGTGCATGGCTTTTCTCAATGAAGCACTACCCTGGAGTTTCCCAGGACTGCTGTAGGTCATATAATATCTACTCACTTACTCCAAAAAAGCCCCAAATAATCCCTTCAGAATAAGAACAATTAATACTTTTCAGCAACAACTGAGTTGTCTCCCTATAAAACCACTGAGACTTTCCGAAATAAAAGCAACCTTGTTCTGCCTGTAACCTGTGAACTCTCTTTAACACATCAACTGCCCACTCCTTAAAACAAAACCCCACAAAAATCCCACCTCACAACCAAAGAAAGCAAGCAAAAGATTATGTTCCCTTCAATGCCCACAGCATGCCAGCTTGAACTAGGGATCTGCTTCTCACGTGACCCCAAAATGGACCAGAGTGACACCAGTGACAGCTAAGCCATAGCAGGCTGGCTTTTACATACTCCCACCCCAAAGAGCTCGGCACTAAACACCACATCACGACTGTTGAGTCAGCTGCAGGGAAGAAAGAGAAGGCCTGGTTAATCCATTCTTTTCTTTCATGACAGACAGAATCGCGTTCACACCTCGCTGGATAATCCCTACCTTGGCACCCTGATTACACTGGCTGCTGGTGACAGGCGCACTGACCTGCAGGTTTTCAGGCAGCTCAGTGACTGGCTGCTGCAGGAAGAGGGCCATGAGGAGGAAATAGAGCGCAGGCACGTTGGTATGCTTTGGGAGAAGGGACTGCAGAACGGGGAAGCCTGGGAAGTGACAAGCGTCCCGGTTAATCTCCCGCAGCGTGGATCTGCCACCGGCGCTCCGGCCCACGTTGAACCCTGCCGCAGAGAACGAGACACAAAGCCAACAGCTTTGTTAAGAGCTTCCACACCTTCGGTTTAACAACTGAAGTTAAGAGGGAATTACCTGTGAGGACCCTTCCTGCTCACCTGGTGAGATTCAAAGGGGACCTCCTCAGAAAGTAATGCCGTCAAAAGCAAACCTGAGCGTATCACACACACGACACCATTCTGCTTCAGAGGTCTCATTTTTTTAAAACAATCAAAAAATAAAGGAAATTACTGTTTCCCACATAGATGACACTGCTCCATCTGTACAGACCGCTTAATCCAACTGCTTACACACACAGATCCATTTTCTGACTGTGACCACACTCTCTGACTTTTAAAACACCCAGGTCTCTGAAAACAGATATTTTGCTGGCTGAGAGCAAAATATCACCTTAATCTCAGTTACAGATTTATATGATGAAGCAGCAACCCAAGGTCAATTAAAGTCTATGGGCAGCTGATTTGTGTCCAGAGAAGTCTCCGGGGCATCTTATTTCAGATATTTTTTAAAGACTAATCAGCTGGTAGTAATCATTAAATAGTCTCATTTTATTTAAGTGCTGCCAGAACCACCCTCCGTGACCGTGCTTCTACCTACGTATTTCAACTTCCTACTTAAAGAAAAAAAAAAAAAAAAATACACCAGGGTGGCAGAAGCACTTATTTTCAAGCAAGGCAAGAGGCAGGAAGACAGTTCAGTCTCCACATCAGCACCGTGAGCCATTGCTCTGACACTGCCAGAGGTCAGGTGGTTTTTCTGAGGCTCAAATACAGATACACTTTCCACCAGAAACGGACTTTTTAAACAGAAAGCATCTATCAGCAACCAGACTAATGAAATATGTGCCACATGGTTGCAGAAATTCCATCAGTAACCTTCAATAAAAACGCATCATATTTGGTATAATGAGAAATCTTGGAGCCAGTACGTTATAATTTATTAAAAAACACAGTGTACAAAAATTAGATAATCTGTCACTATCAGGTTATGAGACTCTAGTTTAAAAATATCTTTTTCACCAGTCCAGCTTGGATTCAATTAAAGTGATAGTATAACAGGAAAAATAGAGAAGCTAAAAAATGACTTCAAATGTAACTGTAAATCAAAATCTTACTTAGAGAGATTTTGTGACTGAAGAAAATGTTTATGCTATTAGACATTTAAAGTGCATAGTAAATAAAGAATACTCTATTCCCTAAAATGCCCATGGTTTTCAAGTTTTTAAACACACAACCATGCAGGGGAAATGCATGTGCAAAATTGTTTCTTAAATAAAATACAGAACCTCAATCAGAAACAGCCAAACAACAGGTGCCTTTTATTTTAACAATAAATATTTGCATGTGTTTTACATCTTCTGAAAAACTGTTTTCCTTAATCCTCCTAATTCATTGGCAATGCAAAGAACCATCCTATGCTCACAGCTGAATATCCCAAGGGATATATTGTGGGAAACAGTAAAAAGAGAGTATTCTTTAAGCAAAAAATAACAAGATACTGTATTTGAAATCTATCAAAGATACAAAGCAGAAATATTTTTCATGTTTTTGTAATTTTTTTTTCAAGAAGAGCCCACTTCCTGAAAGGAAGATCACTTCAACAATGCTTCAATTACTTCCTTATAGTGAACCAATTCAGAAAAACTTTTAGTGCAGTAACAGATGCAACACAGACAGGTGGCTCCTTGAACAGTTATTTTAGGAACAACAAGGAAATTAAAAGAACTATCGATACCACTGCTCTGATCTAAAGGCTACTGAGGCTTATGAAAGACCCTCATTTAACGTCAATGAGTTTGCACCAGGGCCTGAATAGACATTCATCTGAAAAGCACTATTTTATTTTGAGTGGAAAAAAAACCCAGATCAGTGGGAAATTGCCACTACACCTCTCTATAAAAAGCTGACAAACGTTATTTCAAACATTTGGAGATACATTTCAGACAGCTCAGAGATGCTCAAAATGGGTCCTGTATTACTAAAGCCTTATACATAATTCCAGGTCACAAGGGGTAATTGAGAGGTCTGATAACCTTGATAACTGAGGATTTAAGAACTGGGAAAAAAGCCTTTAATGAAAAGTGTACACAAGAATGCAGGAGAGGGAATGGAAAAAGAATGCTGAGATGATACTGTGAACACAGAAATTTCCAAGACAGCAAAAATCCAAACTGGTAAATGTGATGGACACGGCAGTCACTAGCCCAAGCAGCTCAGATACAACACTGCACAATACCCGACTAGAAGTAAACAAGTAATTTCTGCTGAATCTTTATTAGTTGTGTGCACAAAGTGCTGCTCTATGCTGCCCACTAAACCCTACCCTGATGGTAAGAGAAAAAACCAATTAGTGACACAGGCTTCGTGCAGATGTGCAGAGCTGAACCACAATGACATCTGTGTGCTGTCAGCCAAGGGCAGCTCTGTCACACCACTCCCTTTTGCCTAGGAAATCTTAACTCCTGCTTGTAAGAGAACTGAAGTGCAGAAGCATCTGATGGCAGCACAGACAAGAGTAACAGCAAGGCCTCAGCCAGACAGCATCCACACAATAACCCCCGGCTCAATATCCCAGGAATCCCTGAGCCCCGAGGGGCTGAGATGCCTACCTAGCACAGTACCAATCTTATTGGTCAGGACAGAATCCGTCTGATCCAGCCAGCCTCCTCCACTGAGACCCTCCTTAAACTTGAGAAGGATGGACTGGTTACTCAACAGCACCACGAGAATTCGCATGGCTGCCGTGACTGTGGTGGAATGTAGATGTTCTTCCATAAACATCATAATCCAATCAAAACCCAGGGTCTTGACCAGTTCTTCACAAGCCCTAAGTGAGGGGGGGGAAAAAAAAGGTCACAATTCACAGCATTTAGTTTCCCTCTACACAGCAAAAAACATTGACTGCAGGGCAAACTTGAGGAGAAAATTCTTACTTAAGTCTGCTACAAACAAGAAATATCACTTATCTGCTCTTGTTAAATGAAACAGCTGATGTGCATTTGTTTAGAAAAAATGAAAGACTAAATACAGCTCCCGGGACTAATTCCATTGCATAAGCAATTACAGATAATTGCTGCTTTTGATAACAAAGATGGAATTCTGAACTGAAATCTTTTTGTTGAATAAGAAGTCTTCACAAGTTTTCTAAACAAACTGGTATGATAAAATGAAGAAAGGTTGTTTCTTTCTTTGCCTTTATTAAGAGAAGAATTGCTTGGGAGTATTCAGAAGGCTTTTTTTGCCATTTCAAGGGGCATTCTAGGGTCGATAATCTTAGTGGTAACCCCTACCAAAGCTGATTATCCCACTTCTCTAAAAATGGAAGTTCTCTCTTTGACAGATTTTATTTTTTCTACAGCCATGCATGAAGTTAAGGGAAAACACCAAAATTAATCATGTATCCCATTTCTACTAGCATACCTGAGAGTAGTTCAGTGACATTTGAATAAATCATTCAACAGCTCCTATAAAATGATGCAACTCAACTAGTGAATGGAATGGAGGCAGTATAATTCTTCCCCTTGAAATAAAAAATTACATCCTATCTCTGCCTCAAGGGATTTTTTGTACTTACTGCAAATTAACAGTTGTCTTTTCTTTAGATGTATAGAGAAGTTTCAGAAGGATATCTAAAAGTCTGTTCCGTAGTAGAATAAGATTAGCTGAAACAAGTCCTCCAAAATCATCCTCTGTTCCTAAAGAGTGAAAAAAACAGCAA
Source organism: Hirundo rustica (assembly GCF_015227805.2). Taxonomy (NCBI): domain Eukaryota; kingdom Metazoa; phylum Chordata; class Aves; order Passeriformes; family Hirundinidae; genus Hirundo; species Hirundo rustica. The sequence goes on from NC_053454.1 coordinate 59,471,115, forward strand.
AAAAAAAGAGGCAAAATTAGGATTTTGGAACTTGGGGATTTTAAAGGCTGTTTTAAAATTCCATACATAAGCAAATACAACCTGACCCCCACTCAGGCTGCAAGGAAGCTGTGCTAAAGTGCAAGCAGCCCATTACATGGTGCTGAGAAATGTCTGGTGCCTCTAGCACTGTCACACACACTTTGGGCAGTTTGAAGAACAGGTCAAAGAGAAGCACAGCTTCTCAGACAGTAATCTGAACTGAGGTGGTCACTATCTGTCACCATTCATTCCCATCCCTCCCTTCTCCCAAAACGGCAAAACATGGTAATTAAATAAACATTCTGCATTTTGAAAGCAGAGTGACTGGGAGGATGTGGAAATCATAAGGAATAGACCCTGATATTTCATTAATTCCTCCAAATCTGAGAAATGGAGAGAAAAATTAGTTTCCTTTTCTTTCAACACATCCCTAAGCTCATCATCAGTTGAAAAAAGCAACCAAGCCAATCCATGCAGCTCAGGTTTAACTTTACAGCTATTCCGCAAATCTCTCTTCCTGTAGCTTATGCTGTCAAAGAAGGACCCTGCTTTTTACATTATTTAAAGGAAAAAAAAAAAAGCAGCACAGCTTGAGGCAACATATGCAAAAATAAAGACAGATAGATAAACGGATAGATAAATGGATAATTTCTGGACCAAGGTTATGTGCAAAAGAGGCAGACAACAAAGAATCTTCAATGGCAGAAATCCAACAGAAGTGGTGAACACTAGCAAGCTAAAAAATTCTCATGCCCTTTGCCTCAAAAGGCATTCTCATTTCATTTCTGCCACACCTTGAAGTTCTCCCCAAGGTTCTTCTGTCCCCTACGCAGGCAAAAAACAGCTCAGGCTGCTGTTAGCCTGGGGAAAAAAAAAAACAAAAAAACCACCCCAAAACAAAACAACAAAAACCAAAACAAAACACAAAACAAACAAAAAAACCCCAACAATAACAAAAAACCACCACAAAACAAAAAACCAAAAAAACCCAAAACAAAACAAACAAACAAACAAAACAAAAAAAAAAAAAAACAAACCAAAAAAACAAAACAAAACAAAAAAAACACCACCAACCACCAAAAAACCGATGGCCTGTAGTGAGAACACCAATCTGAATCTCTCTCCAAAACCCAATACCCTCTTTTTCACTGAAAGGCTTGAATTTAATCATCTTTGAGACCACAAAACCCAAAACTGTTCAGAAGGAACAGGTGAGGCACAGGAAGAAAGTGATGAATCCCACCAGACCATGGAATGGATCTTAAAGATCATTGAGTTCCTACCCCCCTGCCATGGGCAGGGACACCTTCCACTGGACCTCCTCTGGTTGCTCTGAGCCTTCATCCAAACTGGTCTTGAACACAGCCAGGGATGGGGTATCCACAGCCTCTCTGAACAGCCTGCTCCAGTGCCTCACCACCCCCACAGTAAGGAATTTCCTCCAGATCCCCAACCTGAAACAACTCTCTTTCAGTTTGAAGCCATTCCCCCTCATCCCACCACTACATGCTCCTGTGAAAAGTCCCTCTCCAGAATGTGCAGACTGCCCAAACCTTGTTCTATGTGACACCAGACCAATCTAACTAACTGTAAAAGGAGAAACTTCCCTCTCACTTGTCCCTCTGCACCAGTATATTCCCAAGAGATGTAGAAACAGAGGTTCTTTGGATAATGTTTCTGTTTATTTGGCTGATATTCACTGTGGGACTTAAAACATTTCTGTTCAGGGAGACTGATTAAAAATGCAATTGCACAAGGTAAATAAGGGTAGAAATGGTCTCAAAACAACATAATGTAAGAATTATTGAAGGTTGATAACATTTCTCTTTTTACCTAAAAAATGGTTACTAGGCTGTCTTAGTTAATTCTTTCACTTCCTCCACACCTGGAGGGCTGATGCACCTAGTAACCAGTTTTTTGTCTTTTTTTTTCCTTTTCCCACAAAGAAGCAGAGATGCACAGCTGATTAGAAGGAGCAAGTGGAGGAAGGAGAAAAAAAACCATAAAGTGTTAAATGAAGGAAACAAAACAAAACAAAAAGGTATTTTGCTCTGCAGTCAATACTGAAAACTAAAGCCCCACTAACTGGCAGCCAGGCCATAACAAATTTGCAACAATGCTAATGATGCTATTTCCACGTTTTTTGTATTCAAGCACAGAAGAGACCAAAAAGTATTTTCTTCTCCTGCTTCTAAGTACTGTCGACACTTACCACTGTCAAGCTTTTCTTCATTGTTTATTTCCATGACCACAAACTTCTCACAGACTGCAAACGTAGGTAAAGTGGAAGAGATGAACTGTCCGAACCTTGATGTATACAGAAAAAACATCGGTGATTGATATGACAGATGCACTCTCATCTATCAATAATTCACCTCAAATATAAAACCACGACACCAGTGACAGGGAGATACCCAAAAACGTCAGCTTTCTCACATCTGAAGATTGATGAAAATGGTCTTCATTTAAAGTTACCAGCCAAAACACAAATTAACTTGTAGTAATTAATGGAATATTTGCAGACAAGGCGGCAGGTAAGGGTCCTTGAAAATGCTAGGATTCAGGAAAGGGAACTGGGAGATACTGCTGAGCCCTAGTAAAAGGAACACCTCAAATTAGAGGAGAACAAAACATTATTCTCAATCCCTTACAGCTGAACAGTTATTACATCAAAACAGTGGTTACTCAACCCTGGAAGAACATTTATGCCTATAGCTCGAGGTTATGTAACACAGGGTCGTGGTTTTCCATGACAAGACACTGATGTACCACTCCAAGACAGGAGATGCAGTACATTCCTCTCTCCTCTGCAGCTAACCTGGAATGATCCCTAGCTAGTGCAACTTTACCCAACTCATGCACCATTTTTCATTTGTTATTTCCAGGAAGGAGACCAGGGAACACTGGTCTTCTATCTACTATGTAACCATTTAAGCATAAAATCAATAGTTTTATTCTTGATTCTTTTTTGTCCTGTATAATTAAAACAAGGACAGGTAAGATGCTCAGATTGAGACTTCTGATACCTTTAATTGTACTTAAAAGTAAGAAGCTGTAAACATGACCACACACATGCAAAGAGCTCCCTGCTCCATTTCCATGAAATGAGAGATGAAAAAAAAAAACAAAATCAAGTTATCAAGGAGTTAAACTATTTTAAAGCATTTCAAATACTCCTGTACATATGAATTGCAGTAACTAGTGTAATTTTCATCAGTCAGAAATAGTTTTACTATACCTGACAGCCTTAAATACCTTTTCCTAGAGTGTTGATTAAGAAAAAAATTGGAACTAAACCCTGCATTCAAGATAGTAATCAAAACTGCATTTTAACCAGAAGTTATCTTTTGAGTCCGTCTCAAATAATATTCAGTGGTATTCAGGAGGAGTGCTCAGTGCTTTACACGAACAAAAGGGGCTGCTCAGCACCTTCACTTTTCACCTGTAGAACATTCAACCAGTTTGATCACTCAACCATGCTTGGTCAGATGCAAACTGAAAATCATATGCAAATCAAGGCTTCAACATATTGCTGATGTCCAGTTCAATCTTGTTATTAGAGAAAAAACCCAAAACCGTACAGGAGCGTTCCATACCACACAGTCCTCAGCAGAATGACCACAAAGTACTTTTGACCAAGGTAACAGAACCAAGAAGGACAGAATTATGCAGGTGTGGGCTACCTGAGTAGGTCATAGCTGCTGGGGAAGCCCTGGAGCAGAAAGCTCAGCACGTTGCTAATCGCAGCAATAGTGGGCTGGGACAGGGACATGTCTCGAAGAGTCAACAGCAGCCTTGGGATCAGTTGGAATTCCCTCATTAACTTGGCATTCTTTGCTGCTTCACTGGAAGAAGAAAAGAAACGAGATGGCCATTTAAAATTAAAGTATCCTCTAAATATCACCTAATCCTGTAAATCCCATTACTAGGCTTGTATCAGTTCATACCTCGACTCAGTGAGGAGTTCAATGAAGTGCTCAAATAATGACAGATGAAGCTCATAGGGTGCATGAAGCCAGACCTGAAATACAGGAAAAACAGTATATTTTGTACACAAATCAACTTGTAGGTTAAAACCAAGCATTAATAAATCAAAAATTATGAAGGGAAAAAATTTATTCATATACATGACCATTTACCTGGCCATGAAGAACTACACATCAGTTTCAAAAATACTCTCTGTAAGGGCAGACCTAAACTTAAACCAGGCTGAAAACTTATAAAGGGATCTAGACAAAAGGTCACACACTCTTTTTGCACAAACTTTAAAAAGACAGTGCAATGCCTCCAAAGGAGCTATTAGGGTTATAACAAGGCTGTGTTAAATTTATTTGGTTTAAGTGAAGCTTTATGTCTTCATAAAATTAACTTACTACCCTCCACCAAGATTAAACTCAAGGTCTTCCCTGATTTTATTTTTTACCCAGTATTGCCTGCACTTAAATTATTTAGATTCTCTACCAAAAGCCCCAAAATATCAACTGTTCAATCAAGAGAAGTAATAGAAAATATAAAAGCCAGAAAGCTCACAGTTACAGCTGCAAATCTTAACGTTGATGTGCTGTTGAACAAAGCATAATTAATACCTGTGCTCTGGTGTATAAAACTGGCTTAAAAGCAAAAGCTTTCTAGCTTTTGCTTTTCTTCTAATCTTATAATTTAGCATGATGAGAACAAATCTTAATTTCCCTGTCTTGCGTGAGTAAGAACATCTAATTTATCCAAATTAAGTGAAATGTTTGGGTCACCCATTTCTGAATAAAGTAAATAATTTAAAAATCCTCAAAAAACTGAAAAAACAACAGCCAAAACCACAGACTTCTGGAAAGTTTCTTCCTAAATAAGGTTTCCAGGAGTGCTTTGAAATACTCAAATAGACATCTAAAAAAGGGAATGGTTAAGTCTATTAAGTCACTTGTGGAAAATGGACTTGCAATATTAAGTCAGCATCTTATCAGCTGGTTTAGAAGTGGTAGTAGGGTTTTTACTTATTTACTTTAATGTACCTGAGTCAGAATTCTTTTAGTCCATCTATGTCAGGTACAGATAATGCCAAAGGAGCACACACAAAAGGATAAGTTCTGGGAATCTTTTATCAGCCCCTATTGCATTAGCATTTCCCTCTGAAATTTGCTGCTTTCCTTACTTCAACACAACATTTTAATATTTCAGAGGACATGTAAACAGAATTTTAACTCCCTTACTATTAACCTTGCAGGAGATGTGTGATAAAGTGATGTGCTATGTGCTATGTTGAATATTTACCTCCTGCTTTTATTTGCAGGGCATTTTTCATGCCTTGATATATGTACTGCAGTAGAACAGAGGTGTAAAGAAACTGATGAACAGAAAACCACAGAAGGTTATCTACTAAAACAACAAAAAGCAGAAACACCTGTGGCATCCATCCATTGCTTTTGCAGTGATTCAAGCCATTTCAGCAGGAAAAGTTACCAATAACCTTGTTGCTCAGCTGCTTTACTGTACTATGTGAGAAATAGGAAGTTCTCAGGATAACAACCTAATGTGCTATTTTTGAAAATTTAAAGTACGCTATCAACATCTGATTTAATCATTATCCAAGCATCATAATCACTTTTCTGTGCAGCTCTACATACTTCAAAATCACAGAGCAGGTCCTGGAAGGCAGCAGAATTTGGGATGATGGATGTCTCGTGCCCGCTGTCAACAGTTCCCACCAAGGAAAAGGTCAGGTGGAGTATGTGGCTGTTCAGAAGGGACCTCTTCTTCTTTAACAGCATTGCCAGCAGCTTGAACAAGTAAACAGAAAAGGAAACTGTCCTGTGAGCACACAGCAATGTTGTCCAAGCACGCAGAACAGATGAAATGCCTGTGCCCCTTTTGAGAAGGTTTTTAAAGTATGTCTGCTGGTTGACACTCTTGATGAAAGACTTTAGAAGTGGCATCACAGTTCATTACAAAAGTGGAATAACCAGGACACTCTTCAGCTCATAAAACATCTGTTTACACCACAGACAGGATCTAGGCCCAGAGGATTAGGGACACACACCCCTCTCTCAGCTCTCTGGCAGTCAGTCACAGTTTAAGACATCACATTCTCAAACAGTTGTGTTCCTGGACAGCAAACCTGGACATGGCAGACAAATGGAGCAGGCCTAGAGCACTGCATGCCCAAATGAGAGCTATTCTAGCACTGAAAAAAAAGTAACATAAATCTGAATAAGCCTCTTTTTCTCTTGCTATGCTTCATTCTCCTAGGCATGACTGCAGTCCCCACTTCTGCTTTAACTTCTTACAATCTTGCCTGGGAAAGAATCATTTGCCAGATTTACTGCTACAGCTTCTTGTCTTCTGAAGCAAACTTGTTTAAACAACACTCAACACCCTGGCCTGCTCAGCTTTAGCATCCTCACTGAAACACTGAAGACATGCAGATTTCTGGGAATCTCCCTCAAGCCACACCATTTGCTGATGTCAATACAAGTGGAATGTAAGGTCATTTGTAACGATCTGCTGACTACTCATAGGACATGAAGGACACTGTCTGGACTTGTCTGGTCACAGTAAGCCAAGGTCTGCACCAGGCTCCTTGGAACAGTATGTTTTGATGTAACTGCACCAGGCATTAGCATTTGTAAATACACAGCCCAAACCACAGAACTTTCCATTTCAGTAAAGCAGCCTCCATGAGAAACATAAAACACATTGCTCATGTGAAAATCTTTTCAAATCAGTCAACCAATCCTTCTGCATAACTGATCGCCTTTTCCCCATCCCAGTGGAGAATTAACGTCTTCAGCTTGAAAGGAAACAGCACCACTAACTACAAAATGCATGAAGACTCCTTAAAAAAATTCCTCTAGGAGTTCACTTGTTCGGATTTTTTAATGTGTCCCTATCCTCTCTCTTACTGGCACATCAGAGACACAAGCTCCCAGGCCTTCAGGGGTGGGTTCAAAATCACAAGAAAAGAATTACTTAAGTACAATAGTTGTGCTCTTCTGTGCTGTTACTGAATGCTCAGTTTCAGCAATGCAGCTAAATGTGCACAACAGCTTAGCAAAAACTTTTCACCCTCTGCTTTAAATTCATCTACACAAACTAACCAAGAGTTCAAGAAACTTTAAAAGACAAACACGGGTTACAACATGACAAGAGACTTCCATGGGAACTGTGATGACAAACAGTGAAATTCAATCAGGCTGGTCTGTTCTAAGACATTTTTTACATACCTGATAACCTTTGATTCTCTCCATCTCTTTGCTGGCCAGTGGATTGCTCTTGACCACACAGACCAATGCTTTCACAGCTGCATACAACCCTTCCACATCTGATGCCATGGCTACAAGTCCCAAAATAGCAGCAGCCCCACCAATGTACTGCAGTGTAGTGGCAACAGGTCTGGGGACAAATGTTCTTACTCCTGAGCACAGACAGAGAAAATGAATTAAAATACATTCAAATCAAATTTTTCCAAGAAATAATTGTGAAAACATAAAGCAATTTTCATTTTAGCATTACTTGAATTATAAAAAGAATGTTACTTGAAGAATTACGGCTCCTCAGAAGAAGTGAAGGAAATATAGAAGAATAGTTTATAACCTAAGGTAAAGTAATTGAATATATTTTCATAATGATGAATCATAAACTGAAACAAGCATCCCATGTGAGCAAAAAAAAAAGATAACAGTATATCCATAAAATATAAAAATGTTCAATAAACACAGTGATGCACCATTAACATTCATCAATTGTATGATTTATCTCCTAAGTTCTTATTGACACGTAATTAATAACTTTAAAGCATAATAATTCTGAAGTGCTCAACTCACCCAAATACCCTATCAAAGCTGCACCAATGGAGCGTGCTGGTCCATTCAAATGCCCTGCTGAGTTATGTAGCAGCTTCACAGGAGTGGCATTTTCATGAGAAGAAATTGCCAGCTGAAGGAAACAAGAGAAAAAAGGCAGGGGTTGAAGAGAAGGGGTTTTTTAATGCAAGCCTAAAATTCAAAACTTATGAATTTTCCTACTGTGATAAGAACTAACATACAACCAACTCAGATTAAGTCTTTCCTCTCAGAAGAGATGCTCCATCCCTCTGATCATCTTGGCAGTCTTCCCTGGACTCACTCCAACAGGTCCATGTCCCTCCTGTGCTGGGACCCCAGCTCTGGATGCAGCACTGCAGGTGGGCTCTCAGCAGTGCAGAGGGGCAGAATCCCCTCCCTGCCCTGTTGCCCACGGAGCTTTGGATGCAGCCCAGGACACGTTTGGCTCGAGTGCACATTGCTGGGTCATGTCCAGCCTCTCACCCACCAGCACCCCCAAGTCCTTCTGGGCAGGGCTGCCCTCAATCTGCTCATCCCCAGCCTGGATTGGTACCAGGGATTTTCCTGACCCAGGTGCAGCACCTTGCACTCAGTCTTGTTACACCTTGTGAGCTTCCAATTGACTCACTGCTCTGGGCCCACCAAGCCCTGGAGCTCGTTCAGATCCCTCTGGATGGAATCCTGTCCTTGAAGTGTGTAAACAGCACCACCCAGCTTAGTTTCAACAGTGAATGTACTGAGGGTGCACTTGATCCCTCTCTGTCATTAATGAAGGTATTAAATAACACTGGTCTCCACATGGACTCCTGAGGGACAGCACTTGTCACCCATTTCCACTGGGATTCTGAGCCACTGACCACTACCCAGTGGATGCACTCGTCCAAACACTTTCTTACCCATCTTAACAGCCCACCCATGGAATCCATCCTCCTCCTATTCGGAGAGGAGGATATTGTGGGGGACCATGTCACAGGCTTTACAGCAGAGTCCAGATAAATGACATCTGTAACCCTTCCCTTGTCCACTGATGCAGTCACCTCACCGTAGAAGACCCCAAGGTTGGCATCCAGTGCCTAGAGAAGCTGTAAATTCTTCTCAGGAAGCATTCAAGGTCAGGCTGGAATGCACTTTGAGCAAACTGATACAGTGGAAGGTGTCCTTGCCCACAGGAAGGGGATTGGACTGGATTGCTCCTGGATGCGTTGAGTAAATTGTCTTGAAGTAAGTTAAAAGAAAGGAAAGCGTCATACACATTAACCAACCGACTTCCCAACATACCTGTTTGGCAATAGCTTTACTATCCAACTTGTTGTAAACTTTCCTGATTTTTGCCACTGTAAATGAAGAAACTGACAGTGCATAGAGACCAAAGGAGACCTTCTCTTCTGGTACCAAAGACACCGGTGATGGATTGATTCCTTCAGACTTTGAATCTTTACCTTAAAGACAAAATAGGAGTTCCTTTCATTAATGGTGGTTTTTTAATTTGAACAGTAAAACCTTAAGCAACTTATACTGCAAAATAGGTATTAAAAAAAAGATATAGCAAATAGCTGAGATGTGATATTGTCCAGCCCACGGGCTGTAAACTTCCCTTCCCTTCCAAAAGGAAACAAAGCAATCTAAAAGCAGAGGAGCATTTGGTAAATCTGCATCTTTGCCCGTGACAATTGGCTTTTTACTACAGTTTGCTAGGAGAAGTGCCTTGAAATGCTCCAAGAGATGCAAGATTCAAAGAGAATATATAACCATATCAGTATAATTTTGTATCCTTTCTAGCTTCACTTTCTCCAGATAAATACAGCATACAGTATGAATAATGACAGCTTTAAGCATTTCTAACTGGTTTAAAACCAAAGCGAAGAATAAAAGCGCTTCTACCATAGCTCAGTACAAGAATTTGGATTTCTAGCCTTTTTAACATCAGCTACTAATCTTCCTATGAACAGCAAGTTTTTCCTCTCTGCTCCTGCACGCTCTCTCACCTCCTCTGCCAGCGCGCACACGAAGATTCCAGCCCAGCCGGCCCAAGCGAGCGGGTGCCACCTGACCCGTACTTACAGGGAACATAAACCGCCTGGAAGCTCCCCACGTAGTTGGGCCCCAGCTCGTAGATGGTGCTGACCCCTGGGGCGGGCAGCACCTCCTCCAGGAAGTGCGTGGGGCCCAGGCGCCACACCAGGGAGGAGGGCTGGCGCTGCGCGGGCGGCGTGCCGACGTACGCGTACACCGTGCTCACCACGGGCGGGTTGGCAGAGCCGCAGCCGCTGGGGCTGCTGTGGATGTAGTGGAGCTGGGAGGGAGCGAAACACGGGCAAGTTAGTGAGGGAGCAAGGCTGCCGGGACAAGATCAGAAATTCTGTCCAAAAATGGTTCTGCAAAGCCAGGGGAGGTATCAAATGATTGCTACGTAACGTCGGGGATTCTGACGCCGTACTGAACTAGATGGGGAAGAACATTAAACAGAAAGGAAATGCGAAGACCAGAAGCGGCTATCAAAAGATGAAGGTGTGTATGGAAACACAGGAGGAGAACATGAGAATTCTGTGCCTAAAGAGGCTGTATCTTGATTGTAAAGGCATGGTGCTCAAATCAGCACTATCTCTCCTTTCCCAGCCTTTGAAAATTACATAATTTGAAGCTAAAGTGCAAACGCGATGAACTAAATTCAGCAGAACTTTTCAAACAATTAAACAAATACGTGAGTAAGATCCTGGCCAATATATAAAGACAGTATTAACCTCACAGGCTTTTTTCTATTTACCTTGTAAAAATTCTGTTAGCAGCTATTGAATGTAGACATGCACAGCCAGAGAGATGGCCAGACAAACACTCCTGTATTACAGCTGTCAGCATAACCACTTACTGTAGTCCTCCTCTTGCAAAAGGAACACCGGGAGATAAACTTTGAAAGTCAACAAGTTGTTTTACCTACAGCAGTACAGTAACCATCAGCTAGTTTAAACCCCACACCAGGTTATGCTTTATCCCTTAAAGCCCACGTGTGTCAGATGTCAAATGATGTTTAGATATCTGTGACAGCTTGAGAATATTTTGTGCTCAGTGGACAGGTCCACAGTGCTCTTCACTGCTCTCTGCAATTTCTTCCACCAAACAAATTAGGTATTGACCTTTGCAAATAAATGTGGTGTTTGCTTGTTGTTTTTTGTTTTGTTCCATGGGTTGGGGCTTTTTTCTGTTCTGTTGGGGGCTTTGTTTTCAGACAGGGTGGTGGTAGTAGTTTATTTTATTCTTTTTTCCTTGTAAGGTTTTTTTTATTGCACAGAGAGAGATAAATCATTCCAACCAGTAAAAACGAGGATCGAAAGATTTATTTTACCTTAACAGTGTTCACAAGCTGTCCATCGAGGTAGAGTGCAGCTGTGCTGTTCTTCAGCATGCCTTTACTCATGACCAGAACGAGGTGATGCCACTGGCCTTCCACAATGAGGTCACCGCAGCGGAATCGGGCACAACAGGGAAGAATTTCATAAAATGACGATTCCTCGCTGAAGTCATCAACTAAAGGAAAAGCACCGGTTAGTGGGTACCAGCAGAAATGTCACAAGAGCTTAAAAATCTCAGGATATATTTAGACTTTTGACAACTGTATTTTACTTCTCACCTTTCTCCCTTCCCTTCAAAATTTTAGCTGGAGTTACTGGTTGGCTCAAGTTTTTACTTTCTCACGCTGCCACACAAGTCACAGGATAATCTTTTGTTGTTTTCCTAAAGAAGTTTCTACAGCAGCAGTCACCAAGGAACAACAGATGTCTCCCCAAACCCACAGTGCTATTTTTCACTTTTCTCATACTGTGGAAAGGATGATACCCATACTCCTTGACATTTTATTCCCGCTTTTGCCTCACATAAATGACCCTTACTCTACTTAAAAGCCATCCCAACAGGGAAAAAAAAAAATAAAAGGAAGATAAAAATAATCCCCCCGAACCCAGGGAATGTTTCAAAAGAAACCATGGACTTTCCAGATCCCTGTTCATTCTTTCAAACTGAAGGAAAAGAAACCATTAATCCTCTTACCACAACGGCTGCCTGCACAGGGAGAACACTCATCTCTTTAGAAACAGCACAAGGAAAACGTTAAAAGCCGAGCGCTTAGAACTAATGTTCAGATACAAAAATAATCTCAAGTTCTTTTTCTCAGCCAAACATCTCTGAGCACAATTCTTGCTCCCAAGAAGGGTCCTTAAATCACTCCATTTATTCTTACAAGAGACTGTCAGCACTGCCAATCCATGTGCTGTGCACAGCAATTCCAGTCTCAGTTCTTCAGGTCCCTACCTGCTCAGCACTCAACAGCACACCACCAACTATGATTTAGACACAACAGGGTAGCACCTGAGTGAAACAAAGTGTCCTGTCTCAATTAAAAAACAGTCTTTATACTCAGACACCTTCAGATCTTCTCTGACAAAGCCTTTTCAAATCCCATCTCTTAGAGCGAGTTTGATTATAGGTGCTTCCTAAACTAAAACCATATGAACTATAGCTTCAGTGCAGGCTAAAGCAATTAGTGTGAAGATAAACTCACTTCATTCTCTAAGAATTTGGTCCTCTGAGGAAGAAAGCATTGTCAGTATCTTTGTAATTTAGGAGGTTTAATTCCTACTTTATATTGTGGCTTTTCAGCTCTCAAGTTTGAGGCTTTCAACCTGACTTCTACTAAGAGAGACTGCGGCGGTTAACGACGTGAATATCTGCTTACAGATTATTCCTTATTTTCATGGTAGCAGTCAGCTTAGCTGTTTGTGGGAGGTTTTTTTAATAACAACAGTTGTATAAATTCTTTATTAGTGCTACCTACTCAAAAGTCAAGAACAGAGGCAGGAACAGGTTTTTGACAACCATTTGGGCTGGTCTGGCAAAGAGCTGAGCCTGAAACAGGCAGAAGGCTGCCCTACTCCTCTCAGTTCCTCCACAGACTCAGTGTGTAGCAGCCTGCCAAAACCAGCCACTTTTGGAGGCTCCAATGGAGGACAAGGTTGGAGACAGGAGACAGCTTATCCTCAAGCCCCTGAGTGCACTGATAGCTCTCTAGGAAATTCACTGTATCACCAGTTTCACTTAGATCTTCACTACAGCTCCTGTAATTCCTCCTTTGGTCACAGATACTGAATGAAGATACAAACTGTTCTGAAAACTGACCACAGCATTAAAACATGAAATGAATGACTGATTACCTTCAAAAAACCCTCCAGTACTGGGACTATCCAGACTGAAAAAGCCTTCAACCTATTAGTTTACTACTTCCAACTTCTTCAAAGCAAAGACAGTTAAAATTTGTACCTCAAGACCTCAAGAGATGATGTCTAAAATGAACGACACAAGATAAATCAAAGGCAAAACCTTTCAAAATCAATTACATAATTTCTCCCCTGAATACATAATACCTGGGGTTTTGGCAAAAACTTTTCTTTTATATACAGACATCGAATCTTCTTTGGAAAGTATAAAAGCCCCATTAATTAATGTTTACATTTTGCATTTTTCCATTGTCAAAACCCATCAGGAACTGGTGAAGCAGCAATCAAAGTTCCAGCACACAATTCTTCTGGATCTTGGGTTTAAAACAAACTTGCTGTTGCATGCCTGTAACATTGCCAGCATTAGCTGAGGATGTGGCACAACTCTTACCATAATTCTGAAGCAATTCCTCTTTAGTTGAAACGATCAGTGAGCGGTCCTTTGCCGAGAGGACAATGGCAAGGCAGACGTAGTGCTGCTCTGAGGAGTTGGCACGCCGCACTACAGTGAGCAGTCTCACAGGATGGTTATTGGGAGGTGTACTAAAGTGTTCAATACAAAACCAAGTTGAGTAGCTTAAACCAGATGGTGGTGGGAAAAACCTTTCACCTAAAAATAAAAAAGAAAGCCCATTACATGGCTGCAGTAGGTAGTATTCAGGACACCTACTTGATCCTGCTCCTTTTTTCACATCAGCTCAGCTAATACCAGCTATATTTTCTCATCAGATGCTGAAGCAGCCTCTGTTAGGGGGAATATCTCTCTACCACACACATTTGACTCCACTTAATATCCCAGAATGCTCCCACTAATTCTGTCTTACTGCAGTAAGGCTTCACTTTAGTTTTTAGACTTAACAACTTTTTAAACTAAGCGACCATGTTTAATTAATCCTTCAGCATCCCAGGTTCCTGTAGGGTGAATAACTTACAACAATACATAAAAGTGATAGCAAACAATTTAGATGGGGCTTTTGTGATGGTGTGTGCAACTACACCTGTAATAAATGCAGTCAAGGATTCAGCAGAACAAACTCGCAAGCACAGCATGACAATTCATTCCACATTTCCTATGCTCTACACACTACTACCTCAACTTTTTCCTTAATGCATCTGTGTTATTATTCACACCCCCTGGTTGATTACAATTTAACCTTCTACTTTAAGCTTTGCATTTTAAAGCAATCGCACTTTTATATTTCATATTGCTTTTCACTGTCTTGGGGGCAACAGGGAACACGCACACACACAAAAAAGACACAAGAAGTTCTGGAGTGTGAGTGCACAGTGTCCAACACCATACCCTCAGTTCATAGCTGACCAAGAAGTCTAAGAGAACAAAATCAGACACAAAGCTGTTTGTTACCAGTCATACTGTAGTACTCACCAGTTCCAATTCCGCTCACAACGGCGCCGTCAACAAGTCCTGTAGTGACAGCATTGTTTGTAGGTGCATTGTGGGGAGCCAGACTTGGCAAGAACAGGCAGCTGTTAAACACAACACCAGTAACACAATGGGGTTTATGGAAGTCAATGTAAGTGGAGTTCAGTACAAAATAAAAAGCTTAGGAAAACAGACCATCAGCGCACATGCTTTGTGACTTTATGTAGTAATGAAAAATAGGATTTAATTCTCAAGATTGCTCATTGTGAATCTAAATTATCTCTAGCACAAAGAGCTTTGGCAGTGTATGCCTTTGGTATGAAGGTATAGAGTCATGCCTATGAGGCTCCACAGGCTAAGATGTTCCCTTATGGGCACCTGCATCTTGCAGCAGCCTTTGAGTTGTTCTGGAACTTCTAAAGAGACCAGATTAGCTAAACAGTCAAAGGATCTGGCAACTGCAGATAATGTCATTCTGTTCTTGAGAAAGTATGTTCTCACACTAACATCATATTCCACCAACTTAGATATGTTTGGTCCTTACAGGAGCCACTGATGCTGTGGACACAATGGAAATCAATATAAGGAGAAAAGTTTGTTTTGTTTTGTTTTTTTAAATTTATTATAGAAGCATTCTTAGTTGACCTGCTGTGACAAGAAGTCACAGTTGCATTATGTGAGTTACTTCTGGACATGTTACCAGCACCCACAAATCTCATGAAGCAAACACAATGAAAATTCATTTTGCCAGCCTATTTCAAGTTCTTAGGTCCAGACAATTTTTTTTTTTTTTTCTTATGAAGGATGTAGAACACAGCTTAGAGTAGCACTGGTTTAATAAAAAGTTTGTCCCTGACTGTATTGGATATTAAGGCTAGATGGAAAATGGGAGTTGCATCCTTGCTTCGCAGAGCTGAAAAGAGAATGTAGAGAGCAGCAGAGCTCCCAAGTATTCAGGTTTTTCTATTCAATTTTTATAACCAAAAAGACCAAACATTTTCCTTTAACAGATGTTGAGAATGGTGTCATGTTTTCATCTTTTGAACAGTTAAATTGTATTACATGATCCTCATAAAGTGCCTCACTCAGCAGGTGTTTAATTAGAGAGAGAAAAACAAGTAAGTGGTGCTAAAAGAAAAAAAAAAAAAAAAAGCTAAGTATGATATCCAGACTTTGCCTCCAGTTAGTAATACTGGGTTTTTTTCAGTTATTTGAACTCATCATAGCTGCCTTGTCTGCTTTATTTGTTTTTCTGATTTGCCTACTTTCACATCTTCATGTTCTCCAGCAGTTTTAAGTGGGTCTCAGAACGTGAGTGGGGCACTCTGTGCCATCCAAATATCATACATAAATCCCAGCAACCGTTCAAGGGTATGTTTGTGTTCCTTTGTTTTAAAAAGGATGTAAAACTCAGAACTGAAAGGGTCTTATCAACGATACATACTTACTTCTTTTCACTTTCACACATGGCAAGCAAGCATTTTTTTAATCAAGGTATTAATGAACGAGAAAGTGGAAATGTATGTGACTTGAAGCATTCCTTTCCCCTCTTTAAAGAGTTCATTTGTGCCTTACTTGCAAACAGTCTATTAAAAATGACAAGCACTCCTCTGGAGAACAAGTGTCCTAGGTTACAATGTAAAATGTGCCCAAAGTATGTATTCTATCACCATCTACATGAAACGTTGAAACTAAGTTGTGCACCACTGTTTCCCGTGCCCCCTCCCTCCAGACTATCTTCTGTTAATGGCCCATCAATGCCATCCTGCATGACTCATAGATAACTCTCCCCAGGAGCTATCTCTGTTTAATGGGCAATCAAGGACCCACTGCAAAACTGATAAAATGATATCAGTCCATTGTGAGATGCTCCGCCCAGGGGGAGGAGCCAAGCATTCCCACCTGGATATAATCTGGGCCTTGGGACAGCACAGGCAGCCTTACCCACTGGATTCCCAGAGGACAAGAGCTGCCAGACCTTTCTGCAAGAACACTGCTTCAACAAGACCACTTCATCTGGACTGCTTCCACCACGGTGTCAGGTTGTATTCTGACTCTGTCAGTGATCTTTTGTACCATTGCATGTGTTTTATTTTATTTTACTTTTTTTCCTCTCCTATTAAATTGTTTTTTCTGACTTGGAGTCTCTCACTGGTTTTGCCTTCAAGCCAGCACAACAAGGAAGTAAAGCAAGCACCGCGCTGTGCCCACGCTACTCGAGAGCACGGCGGGACCTTACCCGAACCCTTCCAGAGACGTGTCAAACTCGATGAACGCCGGCGTCACCGATGAGCCGTGAAGCCTGATATCATGTGGGGTTGTCATGGAGACCAAACACTTGACTCTGGTCAGGGGCACTGTGCTCCCTTCTGCCGGCTTGAGCAGGCTCTTGCTTATCCGATAGTGGCTATCCTCATGCGCACCGAAGACGCTGTCAGGACCCAGACCTTCCGTGGAGGTCACCATGCTATCTACAGGAGACGCCAAGAAACAAGACAGCATTGCAAAGGGGAGGCGTTTTCAGGCTGTTTATTTGGACCTTTCAAGTCCAGTGAAATAGCTGGATTGTCAGTCACTGTCAGCTAGTTCAGCTTCTCAAAAGACAATGAGCTGGGCAGCATTGCTTTGATCAGAAAAACGCTCGACCAAGGCAGAAAGATGTGCACCTTGTGCAACACGCCAAGGAAAGTTTGTGGTGGTAAAGCCAAGAGCCCTCCCAATACCTAATGTCAGCACAGTGCCCTTTTTGCAGTGGCTCCTCTTCAGATGCATTCCTGCTACCTGACTTAACAGGCAGGGAAAATTCTGCTTTGTGCTTTTCAGATAAAGTAACTCTGAGCTAGAAGCCTCAGAGCTCTTAGTAAGCAGAACAGCTCAGTAAATTTAGCTTAGGCAATTTAACATAACATGTGGTATTCAGAAGGTAGCTTTGCATTCTTTTTCCTAGGCTAAAAACTTTCTAGTCTCACATTTTCATGATTTTCACTGTTTATTTTTCCCACTGATAATACCCTAGTGCAAATAAATATATATAAAAATAAATAAAGGACTGGCCAAGAGATAAATTGAGTCTCTTCCTCTCCCTTCTTTTAAAATTTACTGAACACGGTAATATAACATGAATTCAGTCAATTTGGTTTTATTTAATGATTTAATGCTTAATCATCATCATCAAAGATACTTTCTAGTTTCTTTTAAACAAGTCAAAAATCTCAACTTATTTATTTTTAATGGTATGTTACAGCCAGCCATACAGTGACCAAGCTGACACACAGAAATAAACATCTCATGCTTTGGAAACTTTTCAACCATTTCTTTGTATTATAATTTACTGAGACTTTCCTATACTACATGAATAGCCATTCCCAAGCTCTACAACTCCTGGATAACTGCTCAATCTTCTATTGTTATTTCATCTGACACCTTACTGAAACCACGAGAGATACTATACAGATAAAATGATTTCTAATGTGGACATGAAAGTAGCTGAGAAAAAATAATTTTAAATAACTACAAATGCAGGACCTATTCAAGACTTAAAAACAAACTACTACCATATTCAACAGGTAAAGTTCCTAAAATAAAAACCTTTAATTACCTTGCTGGATATATATTCAATATAAGTACTACATTCCCTCTGGTTTTAGAACTTTTCCAGTACAACTGTTCTGATGATTTCACATTCATACAAAGCTGGGGTAAAGTCAGATTTTTATGGATGCTTATCTAAAATTTTAAATAGGTATGCAATCGGGGGACATAAGTGAAACATTCTCTACAAGCATTTTTAGCACTTCAGCACTTACTTCTCATTTCGGGTTCAAAACTCAATGAGCTCGGTTTGTGCACTCGGTACTGTTTCAGCAGCTTTTTATCCCAGGCCCCACAATTCAAAGGATTTCCCAAACGTAAAAATTCCCTAAGAACGAGAATAAAAAAAACGGAAGTAATTTTCTCTATTTATTTGCCTATAGTGGCATCCAAATATAATAGCACTTTTAAAAAAGACAGTAATTGCTTGCAATAAACATGACTTTTAACTAAGAAAATAAACCAATGCCTAATTATGATCCATAACATATTTGATCCATTCAAAATTATTTCATTTTGGAACACATGCTCTCAAAAGTTGACACTATTTTAAACAATTAAGCCATTTTGATAAAGTAATTCATCACAAAACAAAGCAATTTTGATAATTCCCTTCTCTTCACTTAAAATCTTGGCAGGAGGCTGCTGCAGGGGAACATCAGGGCATTTGATGACGTGTGTTCAGCAAGCTGAACTCTTCTGGAGAGGCTGATCATGGGCTGAAGTAAGCAACCTCAGCTTTGTTTTACCAGTGCGTCCCATTTGGCTGGGGGAATCATTTCACAGCTATCAACTCTGGATAACTCTGGTATCTCTCTCTAGAGCTACCCAGGCTACCAGTGTCTATGCTTAGGGAAGATTTAGTCCCTGTAATGTGACTACCAGCAAGAGGGCTCCTTGCAGAATCCCTTCTGACACAGCTACATGTCCCTGAAGGGAGCCAAGCAGCTCTCCTGGCTGCAGGTCAGCCAGCCAGTGATCCATAGGAGATAATACAATTAAATTCCCTCTCACAGCTGAGATCACAGAATCCCAGGACGGTTTGGGTTGGAAGGGACCTTTAACGGTCATTTGGTCTAAGCCCTCTGCTGTGGGCTGGTACAGCCTTCACTTACATTAGGCTGTTCAAAGCCCTGCCTAACCTGACCTTGATCTATTCCAATGGAGGCATCCACAGCTTTTCTGGACAACCACCTCCAGTGTTTCATCTCCTTCACTGTAAAAAATGTCTACCTCATATCTAATCTAAATCCAGCCTCTCGCAGTTTAAAACCTGTAGCAGTGGTCTTGTCATTACAGAAGTCTCTCTGTGTCAAGAGTCAATCTATTTGATGAGAAATAAAACGGGATGGTGTGCTGTCACTACCACATGAGGTCACTAAGGCTCTCTACCACTGCCAGCCATTTACAGCGAGCCAGGGACAGTGCAGGCTGCAGGGCTCAGACCAACTGAACTTCAGGGTTGTCCTTCTAACCTCAACACCATGGGCTGCAGAGCCTGGGAGGCCAGCCTTTCAAACATCCTTTGGAGTGGTGGATGCAAGGAGTGGTCCTCATCTGCCAGAGCAGCGCTGCATCTTTGCAGGAGTCGTGCGTGGAGCCCAGCTTCACACATGACTTGCTGGTTTCTCTCTGTATGCACCAGAGATTGCAGGATGTTGGCCACTGCCAGCTGGAGATCCAGCGCATGCTGAAAAAGAGAACAGCACAGGGCTTGAGAAAGTGCAAAAATAAATAAAATAAATAAGGGAAATAAAAGCAAGGCTTTATACATAGTAACAGAAAAGAAATGACCGTTAGCAATAAATACAGAAAATTAACTGTGTTTAAATAGAAGTGCATGCACTTCTAAAGTGTGTTTTCAGAGGGCGTGTGTGCATGTGTCTGTGTAAAGAAACACTCTATACAAAAAAGGGTATAATTAGTTTGACAAAGGATTACCAGAACTATGGGCAAGGAAAATAATTCAGGTAAGAATGTTTAACTAAGCTCTACTTTTCACCAGCAAAGTGAGCCAGCTTAGAGAGAACTAGGAACTTTTATTTTTGTGATTATTAAGCTATTTCTAGTAAACTTAACATAGAAACATAATCATTTAGGTTGGAAAAGACCTTTAAGATCACTGAGTTGCACTCTGAACCCAGCATGGCCTAGCCCACCACTAAACCACGTCCCCAAGTGCCATATCGACGTGTCTTTTGAAGGTTTCCAGGCCTGGTGACTCAAACAGTGCCCTGAGCAGCCCATTCAAGTGATTAACAACCCTTTTGGGGAAGAGGTTTTTCCTAATATCCAACCTAAACTTCCCCTGGCACAACTTGATGCCATTTCCTCTCACCCTATCACTTGTTTGATTTGTTGGGACTGTCCTTCCCCTTGCTACAACCTCCTTTCAGGTAGTTTTAGAGAGAAAAGGAACCTCCTTGAGCTTCCTTTTCTCCAGGCTGAACACTCCCAGCTCCCTCAGTTCCTCCTCACTTGTGCTCCAGACCCTTCCTCAGCTCCTCTGCCTCTCTCTGGACACAAACCCATCACCTCAATGTCTTTCTTGTAGTGAGGGTCCCAGAACTGGACACAGGATTTGGGGTGCAGCCTCAGCAGTACCGAGTACAGGAGGACAATCCCTGCCCTGCTCCTGCTGGCCACATCATTGCTGATCCAGGCCAGGATGCCACTGGCCTTCTTGGCCACCTGGGCACAGCTGGCTCATACTGCAGAGCAGCACCCCAGGTCTTTTCCAGCCACTCTGTCCCAGCTTGGAGCACTGCCTGGGCACGTTGTGACCCAAGAGCAGGCCTCAGCACTTGGCTTTGCTGAACCTCACACAACTGCCCTCAGCACATCGATCCAGCCTGTCCAGATCCCCCTGGAGAGCCTTCCAGCAGATCAACACTCTGGCTGAACTTGGTGCCATCCACAGACTGACTGAGGCCGTACTTGATTCCCTCATCCAGATCAATACAGATACTAAACAGAACTGGCCCAGTTCTGAGCCCTGGTGACCATCTGGTAACTCCATTCACCATCGCTCTGGGCCCACCCACCCAGCCACTTTTTAACCTAGCAAAGGGTCCACCCACTCAAGCCATGAGCAGCCAGTTTCTCCAGGAGAATGCAGTGGGAAACAGCATCAAAAGCTTTACTAATGTGTCTGGTAAACAACATCCACAGCTTCATCAACCAAGAGGGTCACCTTGTCACAGGAGACCAGGTTAGTTAAGCAGGACCTGCCTTCACAAAGCCATGCTGGCTGAGCCTGATTTCACAACTGTTCTGTACATGCTGCAGCATGGGATGTGCCATGATCTGCTCCATGGCTTTCCCCAGCACTGGGGTCACACTGAGGGGCCTGTGGTTCCCCTGATCTTCCTGGCCAGTCCTGTAGATGGGCATCACACTGACTAATCTCCAACTAGCTGTAATCCTCCTGATTTAGCCAGGACTGCAGGTAAATGATGCAAAGTGGCTCTGTGAGCACTGCCACCAGCTCCCTCAGCACCCTTGGGCAGATCCCATCAGCTCCATAGACTTTTGAGTGTTTATGTGGTGTATCAGGTTATTAACTACTACTCCTATACAGGCTTCATTCTGCTCCCCACCACCACAACTTCCACAAACCTGAAGACATATGCAACATAATTGTCAAATTTATGTCATGAAGACAGAAAGTTACCACACTTATCACCAGTAGAGACCAAGAAAGAGGAATCTAGTAATTCTTGCAAGCTTTCAGAATGCTTGGGTTTCTTTTTTTTTAAGTAAAAAGTATTCTTCAGGGAAGATGTCTTCAAACAAGACATAAGCAACCTCCAAAAATGTCCAACAAATCCTTCACGTACAAAGTACCAGCAGGCATTTTGGATAGGGAATTGTACAAAGCGGTTCGTACAACTTTGGAACTCAAACATATTCCAGCTACTTCAAACAGTGTGTACAGCCTGAGCTATGATGTTCAGTGCTGTGCCCTCTTCATACTATGCATTAATACCTGATCCATCAGGGAAAACAAGAATTAATCACAGTGCTTGGAAGCTTATCTGATAGCCACTTCAGACCTTTCTTTAAACTTAGATTACTACCAAGAGTTTAAAAGAGATAAACAAAAGAAAGCTTTTGAAAAAAGCAATTCCTATCAGACCTCTATGCCACCAGTTATTCAACTCAGCCTGTGAAATATATTAGTTTTTCACCACAAAATGAGAGGACATCATCAACTTTCCTATTTTCCACAGCCATCCTTTTCCCCAGCCACCCTCAAAGCTTCAGACCACGCATTTTTTTCCCCTACCTCTGGGTGTGTAGCTGATCCAACAGAGGCCAGAAGATCCAGCATTGCAAGCATAGCACCAGGGTGAATAATGACTGCATCAGAGCTTTGTATGGACGTGGGTCCTGTCTGGAGTTTCACATCAGCTATGTTTTTCTGAGGGCAAACAGGAGGTGTTGGAACAGAATGATATGCGTGCCTGCAGGACAGAAAACAGCCCATGGTTACAACACCCAGCTATTATGAGCTCTGCATTTTTCAAACAGCTCTAAAATTTTACTGGCCCATAGATGTTGCTTCCTCTTCCCTCAGTTAGGACAGAACAAGTATTCCTCTTCTTAAACCTGTTGGGCATGTTTCCCTAAAGACAGCCTGGAGAGGTTTCAGTTTCTCAACTATTCTTGAACTTGGAAATGTCTTCCCAAGGCTCTATGTGGTTCGAAGAGCTTAAGAATTTGTTTTTATGGCCTCCCTCTTTTTACTCTAGTTGCAGTGGCAGCACACAACAACTGCAGTGAGTGACCTACCACTGCTCCTGCTCTCTGGATATGTGTATCTCCATCTGCTTTTCATTAACAACCAATTATGAAATGTGCTATCACAAATCAGCCATCCCTAATCAACCTAGGGGAATAGAAGGGTGGTCTCAGTGTTTACTCAGGCCAGCAATCTGTATATTCTTAGTCCTTCCATGACTGTTATGGCAATTTGATTTTACATTGAGATGCTTTAGTCTGATCTAGGGAAAAGAGGATTTGACACACTGACTTAGAAGCAACCACTTGTCCTGAGGAACGCAGACATGTTCTTCATCGAAACTCTTGGAGATATCAGCTTGATGCCACTCTTCTTTCAGCAAGGGTTTCAACACACAAACAGCATGAGAAGCTTACTGAACATACGCTTTCAAGATGGTGCTTCAGAAGCAAAAGCGAGATCAAAAGATTCATGCTCACCACAAAAAAAAGAAAACCAAAACACACAAGAAATCCCCACATGAGAAAAAAAAAAAACACAAACTCAGAAAAACCCCAACGCAAATCACCCATAGCCCACTGTATTTATCATACATGCTTATTTGTAAGAAGAAATAGAACAAACTCAGTGTAAAAATTGTTTTTGATGATCACATTGCCTTGTGTTTTACAGCTGAACAGCAAAACAAAAAGGGTATTTTCTTATCAAATCAGTTGAAAGAGGTATTTCCTCTCTTCTGTTCTCAGTGACAGAGATTTACTCAAACCCTGACCCTAACACAAGTTAAGATTTAGAGACTCACTGTGCCTCACACTTTAGACACTTCCAACAAGGCAATCTCTTTCTCCTGGGAAAAATAGGACATAGATGGGAGATGAGGAAGGCTGCAAACACAATTCTGCCCTAAACACAGCCACCAAGCCCAATCCTCTAGCAAGAAACACATCTGTGGGAGAAGGCTGAGACATCGGATTATTCAGCCTAAAACAGGACAACAGGGAGCGCAGCACAATCTTCTCGTGCTGGCTGGAAAATGGGTTCAATAAATAATGTTCCAATAAAAAGGCTCCTACTGAAAAGCTTTATGGCAGATCAGCAAAAACTTGGCACCTGAACAACCCAAGAGTACTGCTCTAAAGAGTGTTTTTTAAAGAAAAATTAAATTACCAATGTTTTACTCATTCTGCTAATGCTTACAGGAAACAGAAAATAATACGGCAATTCTACTGAAACCAACTGCTAACAAAAAGATCTCCCTAAATGAATTTTTCTAGTGTTTTTCACAAACCCTTAAGCCATTAATTTTCTAAACTTCTCTGTCAGCCCCACCACTTATGGAAACATCTACAAGGTAAGGAAGGCTTCATTGTTTCTCTTGAAAAGAAATGGAATTAAGAACAGTGTAACAACTGGTAATACTGTCACAGAGAGATGTTGTCTCAAGCCTCTGCACTGACTTTACTGCAGGGATTGAAACACAGGCAGCTGTTTCTCATGCATCCTAAAGTACTGCTCTTCACCTCAAGGAGAAAACTGCAGCCTCTTTCCAATGTCACCTTGAGCAGCTCAATGCAAGTTGTACAAGATGCAATTAAAAAAACCTAAATATCCATTGATGTTTAAGAATTCTCCTCAGGCCAGTGAAATTCCATTCCTTAAGACATTCTGCCCACTTTTAAGTACAAGTTTTATTTTTAAGCACACTGGTCTACACTATCACGTTCACCTTGTTCGGTAAATTGTGAGGTTATAACATGGTAGTACACGGAGAGCATAACAAAACCATTGCTCAGTGTGAGTCACAAACACAAATACGATCCTGATCTCAGACCACCTTGACTGCAACATTCCATACAACTGAAAAGGCAAACAGTCCAGACTAGGCTTCCTGTTAGCAATCTAAGGAAAACTTATCTTCTTAAAGCACATATTATTGAAAGTTTGCCACATAATTTTAAAATATCTTCTATTTTTAGTTTTTCCATATAAGGACTACTTGTATCAACTCAAAAGGGGAAAAAAAAAAAAGGTTTGCAAAGATCTCTACACAGAAAAAAGAAAACAGATCTTACAAAATCCTTCCAAAATATTAATTGTTACAGTTCCATGGGTCAGGGTAAAACTTGCAATAAATTAACTTAGCCATGCTTCTACATTCTTACATGACTCTGTGAAGGAAGAAGAAAAGAAGCAGATAACGGGAATAGGCAGTGTACACAAGATGACATGCATCTGTACATCTAATCTGTCTAATTTAATAAAAAATACGATTGAAGAAAGATTAATTATTAATATAACTTTAGTTATATAATTAGCTACAATTCTTGATGAAAATTACAACAGTATTTTGATCTGGAAAGAAATACGTTAGATTTACTGCAGATGAACCCTCTGCATATCATTCCTCAAGAGTGATCATCATCCAAACTTTTTAAAAACAATGGCTAAAAATAGTGCAAAGTCAAAGCTACCGTCTATTCTCTACTTCACCCTGAAAGGACCAAAATATCCCCCCAAAAAAAGAAAAAAAAAAAAAAAAAAGAGAATGCTTATTTCTGCCAAAATTTGCAAGAATCCAGGAGTTGAAAAAGCTGTAGTTCTTGATTCAGCTGACACAGGTGTGGAAGAACAATGCATTCCAGGTAACAGGGAGGACAGCCATGTACTGCCATCCCAACACAAGCTGCAGGAGTCCCACCTGCTCTGCTGCCAGCAAGGAGAACACTCGCAGGGCAGCACTCTGCAGGGAAATACAGCTTTGAGAAGCGACAGACATGTCTGAGAGAGAATATTAGCATACCAGTGCACCCAAAACTGTTCTAGACTGCGTGAGAAACCGGAACTGCGCTGTTTTTGCTTGTAAGAATTATTTGTGCGCACGGTGTCTGTTTGCTCTTTTAGCCAAACAACAGAGAGCTCTCTCTCAGGCATCTGTCTTACAAGTCAAATGGCAGAAAACCAGGCCACAACAACAAGGGAGATCCCAGGGATGCAAAGCAAAGGAGAGAGAAAACAATAAGAGAAAAGCAAACACTTCTCTGGGAAGAGTCAACTTTGACAGAATCTGACTGTATCTGACATTTAGAAGGAGAAAAAATAATATTGGTCTACAAACCCCAAGCTGCCTATTTTTGAAAGCAGAAAAATCACAGCTACTGGCACTGAATTCACGAGGAATGACAAACATGATGCTGTGAGAAAGCAGACAGCTGTTCAAACAGACTTTTTGGAAAGCCTAGTTCTATTTTTTTATTTAAAACATGCTTTTCAGAAAGGATCTTAAAGTCACCCAGGCAAGCATGATCATTTTTCCTTGTCCACTTTTAATTTGAGTCTTACACACCTTGTTACAACTCAAAGGGCGTTTTTGTTTGTGAAAATCCATTTCAAAGGCACTTAACCCCATCAAGTACCTATATTACTGTACTGGAGCTTACCTGAATTGCTCAAAGCACCCCACAGGGATAACGACCCAATCTTTACCTCAGGTTTTCAAGCAACTGCTTGCATTTTCAGTAGTACAAAAAAACCCCAAAAACAAACAAACAAACAAACAAACAAAAAACCAAAACAACGAGGGAAGCCTAACATATCTATTCATATTTATTCATATATATATAGCCTAACATATATATTCATATAGTATTTATATTTTAATTTCCAGGCTGCATCAGCCACCCATCTGGCACTCTTGTTCATCACACCCAGGAATCGGCTCGTGTTTGACAGGCACTGCTTGTGTTCTGCTGCAAGCCTTTGCATATCTGTGTGCTTGAGTAATTCAGTGAACCTGAGCAGCCCTGCCAGCTACACCTGGGAGTACAGCAAAATGTAGCCAAGGGATGGGCAAGCTGCAACACTAGAGGTTAATGCAGGGCTGAAGCTGTAGAGTCTCCACAGGAAACACTGTTTTCTTACGTATTTCTTCTGAGTAAATGACAGGGAAAAGACTTTGGCAGCTAAGGTTTTTCTCTGTAAACGATAACATTTGTTCTTAAATGCCTCAATGTTAGAAAAGAAAGGAAGTGACAGTCTAAAACATTCTGGGTTACTGGGAAGGTGCTTTCCTCCAAGCCACTCCCTGTAGAATACCCAGGTATGACTTGGGTAACATCACTCAGTAAAGAAAAAAGGTTCTCTTTAGTAAACTGCTTTAGTTATAAGCATTCCTTTCAAATCAGTTTCCAAAAGCATCTTTTGTTGTTTTCCTCTGCAAAGTATTTTACATGGAGCTTGATGGCAAATCTTAAGCAGTATACCACTCAAGAATGATCTTCTACATGTGGCACCTGCATCTCAGATATCCCTGTGACTTTCAAATGCCTTTTTAGCTTTCAAAAGCAAATTTGGCTAACCTACATCTGTTGATAGTGAAGGGCTGCTCCCTTCCCTGGGGACTCCAGGAATTTTTTTTGGCATTCGCACAAGCCTGTAAGTAACAGTGTTCAGACAGTAACCTTTATTAAAAAAAAAAAAAAAATTAAAATCTACCAGACACATTAAGATGCATGAGAAAAGACTGTAGCCTGGGAGTGAAAATGGGTGCTTGGATTTCTGAATTGAGACATTTGTGCTTTCTCTTCAAACCTTTTAATTCTGCTTGTCTCTACATCATTTGGTAGTCAAGTACTGACAGGTTCATTCTTTATGTTTTATTCTCTGCAATTACTTACAAATGAGCACCTGTACAAGCCATTCAGCTTCCACCAAAAGTAAGCCTTCTTGAAAAATTAGTGAGGAAAAAAGAAATCCTGCTGTATTCATTGATCTACTAGCATAGACTGAATGTCTTTGAACTGCTCCTGAGAGTGTCATATATACCTCCCTTAGATCATTTCTTTATTTGGTTTTTAAACACAAGCCTAACTTTAAGTGCTACGGGAATCTGGAGACATCTCTCATCTCATCACTGCCTAGGATTCACTATGAAACATGCCTTTACATTTTCTTATCCAGCAAACACACAAGTGAAAATTCTCAGAATTTTCTCCTCAGAATAGCAACTTTAGAGAAACATCCCTCCCCCCAAAACTAAGAAACAACAGCGAGAGAGAAAAAATCAGAAACGATTTCAGCTTCTCTTTGAAGGGTCGGTACCTTTTCCTGGACAAAGCTGGCGTCCCCCAAGGAGAGGGGAGAGAAGTCTCATTTGTCAGGCAAGGAGGGATCTGTTCTGCACGACTACAGACAAAACAGACAGGGGTAGGACAGAGAGGTTAGAGAAGAAACCAGAGGCCATAAGCTTGTTAGTCTTACAAAAGCACCAATAAAATCGTTTCTTGGTTCCATCCTCCAGAAACAACGCGGATGACAAAGGACAAAGTGAACGCCAGCCTCGGGTGAACACACAGACATGCAAAGTGTGCACAGGTCCTGTGCTGTGACTCTGCACTGCTTCTTCATTGCTCTGCTGAGATTTACCGATACCAGCAAAGCAGAACGTCTTTCAACGCTCACCAGCAGAAATTCAGAGGAGAGAGCAAAGCTTCAGTAAATTAGGTATAACCAACAGGGGTTAGAAATAAAGTTAATGTAAATTCAATAATGAATGATGAACAGAAGATTTAAAGAAGGAAAAAAATCACTGAAAATAACAGGAAAAAAAATAAAGGGACTTAATGTGGCATCTTATACAACATCACCATGGGATTTACTTACCCTATTGTTTCTTCATTCTCTACTGTTAGCCAGTGTCAACTTCTACAGTATGAGTAACACATTCTCAACACAAATTGTCCTCCAGCTACCTGAATGCTTTAATAAAGCTTTAAAATGAGATCAAATAAACTGATTTCTGAAGTTAGCTTTTTGGTGAGTGTGTGAGAGTTGAGTGTGTGTGTTAAAAGTTTTTTGGTTGGTTTGCTAGTTTTTTAAATTTTCTTTAAAGAAGAGAAAAGCATTAAGATCTAGTGCTTTGGTGGCAAGATGGCCCATCTTATTAGAACAGGATCACATGAATTCAAAGGCTGGGGTATAAAGAGCTTCAAGGTCCCACATATGAAGCTTAGGTCTGTGTTTCGTGTCCTTTAAATTGTGGGCAAAAACTACTTTAAGACAAGCCAATCTTCAATACATACTTCACAAAGTTTTGCCGTCATTTTGAACCAACTTTAAGACACTTTTCTGTTCATTTTGAGTCTTATTATAATTTAAATTCTAGTTGTTTAACTCTGGGAGTGTCTCCCAGTTAAATTTGAAAACCCAATAATTTACAGACTACCTAAGAACTTTAAAGAACAAGCAAATCCAGTCAGTATTATGTGCTAGCAAGGAGAAAAGGAGGCCCAGGGAAGGCCTTATCAGTCTCTAAAACTACTTGAGAGATGGTCATAGCAGTAGTGTCCATCTCTTCTCTCAAATAACTAGCCAAAAGGCAAGTCAAATGGCCTCAAGTTGAACCAGGGGAAGTTCAGATTTGATATTTGGAAAAAAAAATTCACCAAAAGAGTTATCAAGCGTGGGAACAGGAGGCCCTTGGATGTAGCTGAGTCACCATCCCTGGGGGTCTTTCAAAGATGTGTAGATGGGGCACTCAAGGACACGTTTAGCAGTGGACTTGGTAGTGCCAAATTTACTGTTAGACCTGATCTAAAGAGCATTTTCCAACCTAAATGATCCTATGTTCCTAAATTAATCATGGCATTGTACCTTAAAGCTCCACATCAAATGAAACATGAAGGTAAGATATGACATTCAACAATCAAATTTTCATTTCACTTAACTAAAGCATAAAAATCTAGTCGTTCTAATGATGATAATGCAATCTGTCAGCCTTTCAACCAACAGGTTGCTTCAACACATCAAATATAACCGAGAACTGATATCTCTATCTTAACTGCTGCCACGACAAAATCATCCAACATCAGAGAGAATGCTGCACTCCGTGGAGAACACCAACAAGCTAAGTCATTATAAGGTCAGATGTTGACACCTTCTCCTCCTCTCAGTGGAGTGAGGGAAGAAAGAAATAGATTAAAATGGAAATACAAAAGCTTGCACTGAAGACATCTGAAGAGAACTATTTTGGGGAACATTGTCGTGGGCAGGCAGAGAAGATGAAAGAAAAGGAAGGGAAAAAAAAAAAGCTAAGTTCATACCTGTCAAAAGAGTCTGTTGCTACCTTGTAGAGGTAAATAAAAAGCTTGCTGCAGTGTCTTAGAGTAGGTGACACAGACTCCAGGGATATTAGGTCATCATCCAAAAGTCTTTGAAACAGTTGTGTATTTGAAGGGAAGACATTCAAGGGACTTATTTTCCTCAAGTCTGAGAAGCAGCCAAGTAGTCGAACAGCATCTGCCAGTTTTTCATACTGGATCTCTGTCCTGAAGAAGTGAGAGTTGGCTGGCTCGTAGCGCATCGCTGCAGTCAATGTGCAGAACACGGTGTGAAGCAGCTCAAACACTTGGTTCTGGTTGACTTTTTCCCAGCCATTCTTAGGTGGTGAGCACAAAGATCTTTCCATGGCAACGAGTAAAGATGTGACGTACACAAACCCACCGACTTTCCTAAAGACAGTTCTTGTGCGGTGACTGTCCCTCAGCACCAAGAGTAGGGCCTGTGGACAAAACAAACAATCAAAGAGGGAAACAACAGCAACAACGAGCAGCAGCATTACAAATGGCTTGGGAAAAGGCAGGAACATTTTTGTAAATGAAACGCTGTCGTGCCAGCAAATTTCTCGTGTCATTTGTCAGAATTTGGTAAGTCTCTGAAGATCAACTTTGTACTACAAATTCTCATACTCAAAAAGTTCACCGAAGAAAGAAAAAGAGCAGGGGGAAAGGTAGAACGTTGCCCCTTATTTAGAAACAAGAAATTACCTTCCAACAGAAAAGACCTGACCAAACCCAGAATGGAACCCAAAATTGCCAGGTAATTCTCTTAGTGACAAGATGGAGAATATCTCTGTTAGAAAGGAACCTTTTCTGCCATCACATTCACAAAATATTTCAAACAAGAGCAGGCAAATGACTTCTTGCAGCAATGAGAAATCCAAGCCTTGGAGCATCCTAACAGTCTCCTAGAAATCAACAATGCAGGAGCACCTGGCAGCTACAAAGCCATAACAGCAGTCAAATATAACAAATGAGTTAGCAAATTCAGGCAGTAAAAATTAGGCAAATAAGCCGACTTATTTTTAGCTTTCCTATATAAATCTCTAAATTGAGACTGAGACTATATTTTAAAGTTTCTATTCAAAAATAAGCCATAGAGGAAGAAAAGTGGATAAAAACTTATTTGGTGAACAAATAAATGCAAAGTCATGGTATAAACAGCAGAAAATACATCAGCTTAGGTAGTAGAGAATAATACTCATCTGTGAAATCAGGGGGTGGAGAAGCCCCTCCACACAGCCAAAAACAAACAAAAACCACCTGTCATTGGAAGTTTAACCCACACGTGAATATAGAAGAAAAAGTCTCCCTACAGAAAGCATCACTAACAACAGAAAAACGTTATTGATACAGAAAAATAGGCCGGGGGGAATTTTCCGTGATCAAAATTTACTTCTTCAGAATCAGGCTGCGTTTTTTAAGCACTCAGAAGATGGGTAGTGAAGTAGCAAAACTGTCATTCCACTGAAGGCAGTATCTCCTTTCCTGACAAACTTGAACAAACAGTAAGAGACACATCCCCACACTGTTCTGGGCTGTCAGTTCCATAACCAAAACTCCTGAGAACAGCACCAATGGAAGACAAGTACAACAGGTCAAGGGAAAGACAGAAATCCTGATTTTCTGTAAAATCCTCTGGGGAACTGCAATATCTTTTCTCTCCTCTTAAGTATGGTGAATAACACATGCTCAAAAATTACTGAAGATGTTCATAGGCATTACACAATAAAATGAATAATTTTACTACAAGCTGTCCTTTCTGTCTTTTGGAATAATATGAAGTTGTTCATCTGCCAGAGAAATACTACAGCTCCCTTGAACAGAGATGAACCTACATGTCTGAGTTCCCTCCATTAAGACTCATTTGCTTTCTACTATTTGCCTCAGCTTTCCTACCCTAAAATAAATCAGTGTTTTGACAATTTTAAAAAATAATGTTAGCAACTCTGAGAAGAAACTGTGGGTCTAGATTAGCAAACAAAACACCTAATACAACAGGAAACAGACAAGAGGTTTTTTCCTTCTTCCTCCAGTCCCAGACTTACTTTCTTACTATTCCACTATTTTGCTTAAGCAAGCAAGTTCTTCAGCTTTATCTTCTACTGTGAACATGCTAATTTGCATTTATATTAATTATTTCAGCACTCATAGATACGAATTGCTAAAATAAGATGCCACAGAAAATGCAAGCCACGCTGAAAATAAATGTGTGCCACTTGCTTGCCTTTTTTTCCATACATATTCCAATTTTTTTTTTAACTGAGTAAGACCCCACCAGGACAAATTATCCTAACTGTAGAACCTCATTTTCGATCTACTAAAGTGATGATGCTAAAAACATATTCCCTGCCCTGCATCTCCAGTTCCGATTGGATCAGAACCTTCGGAGGAACTAAAATACATAAATCCACACAGCCTACCGTGGATAGGTGGTAAAAAAATACAAAAACATAGATCAAATATATGTACTTCAACTCCAGAGTCAATCTACGTGCAGTACAGCTCAACCCAATGCCCTTCTCAGAGCTTTCTCTCTTGGAACCACACCTCAGGAGCAAGAGCGCTGAAAAGAAGAACCCTTCACCTACCTTTAGGATGTCGGTTTTGAGCTGCAGCTCCGTAGGTGGGGCCGAGTGCATCAGCCCCAGCAGGGTGCCCATGTCATCCTCTCCGCTGGGTGACAGCACCAGCTGCTGGATGATCATCAGGGCGTGCTGGCGGCACTGCGGGTACTTCACGATGTTGTGCACGCACCTGGCGCCGCCAAACTCCCGGAAAATGCCTGCTCGGGAAGAGGGCACCGGGGTTAAGTGCAAAGTACAACCAGCGGCAAATAAAGGCAACAAAGCGACACCAAAGCTGCCTATTTTCGTTTCTGCGGAATGAAGCACAGAGTTTTAGCTCCGTGGATGCGTGTGGAAAATGGATTCGTAGCAAATTCTCGAGGCCTGACGGTAGGCTCACATAGTATGCATCTGTAACATAGTATGTATCTGTATGCAAACTCTGAGATAAAAAATGCTGACTTAGAAACACCACGGACAATAGGGCAGACATTGTTGAGAGAGAAATGGAACTAGAAACAAGTTTCAAAGGATGGCCTTGCAAGTAAGACTAGATAGTTTGGAGAAATAGATGTATGAAAGATGCATTGTAGTAGGGCCCAGGAGGGGTAATCTTAGATGATTGGCTTTAAGGCATTAACAGCATTGTGCGGCAAAAGCTGATAGGCCATGAAACAATTATAATGTACTGTAATTAGGAAATAGTTTGGCTTCTGATTTTGATGGTGTAAATTGTAACATCTGTACCATCTCACCCTTCACGTGAGACTGAAAATGGAATAAAAATCTTTAAAATGCCTCCCAGTTGTCCCATCTCTGGGTCAGAAAAAAGAATAATCTGACAAACTGGTGCTCCAGATGTGAGGCGGGTAATTCAGCTAGTTTTGTCTGACCTGTCGGAATGCATCAAGGTAATTTTGTAAAGTGCTGCTGAAAAAAGTGCTATCCTGGGATTATAATTCTCCTACAAGTCTAGAGCAGTTGGATTTCTACCCTCGTCGCTGGTTTGGTCAGGACCGAGATCCAACAAATGCGTAATGATCTACTACTATTTTTCCTCCCTTAAGACAAATAAAAATAGAACTTCAATGTCTTCTGACACTATTTTTTACTAAAGGCATTGTGTGCAAGGATGGAGGTCAGCTCTAAGAATTTCCTCAATAATTCTGTTACTCCAACAGCAGTTACTCTAGAGGCCAAAGGGTCTCAGGATAAAATAAAAAATGTACCAAAGCCTTCCTGTTTTGTGAAGACCACATACTGTTCTGGTTTAGGGTAGTGTTTATCTTACATTTAGCAATGACCTAAATGCAGTATGAACTAAAAATATAACTGGGATGTTTCTGGACGGGAGCAGTGGTTGAGAAGTGTTTCGGTCTATCCACATCATTTGTAAGATTCTGCAGAAGATTTTTTTGTGGCAAGACCCATCTCTGTAGAGATTAAGCTTAAGTCAAACAATGGTTTCCAAGCTTACTGGCTTAATGTGATAACCGAAAATGATATGAAAATCAATTCTGAAAACATTACAACCCCCAAAGTAGAATATATAAGGCATAGATAATGTGTGTTTTGTACCGTGTCAGCACCTAGAGCATTGCCCTATGCTAATTACTGGAGATGGAAACTGACTGGGGAAACGAATCAATGCTGCATTACTACATCAAAAGGGATCATTTTCCATGTGACTATAAACTCAAAGAGCAGTTTAAACGACCAAGTTCAGGATTAACAAGCTGATTCCCTCTAACATATATATACAAACATTAATCCCACTATCCATTTCCTGCCTCCTGCTTTCTCTGATGCCCTTTGGATCAGAGATGGATTCAGTGCAAAAGCAGAGGCCGCAGACCTTGAGCCAGGTGAGTTTGTTGCACCCCTTCACAGGTAAAGCCCATCTCCTTTACGGGCAGGTTTTCAGAGAGACAGGGGTAACGTTTTATATTTCTACCACTCTCAGTGTAGGTTCTTAACTTTATCTGGTGAAACTGTGTGGGTCTGGACACCCAGATTTCCTGTTGAAATGCAGTTAGTTATGCAATACTCTGGAAAGCTCAACAGAGACACTGCTTTAAGATCAGAAACCAAGCACTGAGTGTGGTGTGAATCACTGCAAGGCCGTGCCTGCTGATGCCTCTGTGACCTCCTATAACCTCTGCTGGCCTCTGGACACAGTGCCACTCCACTCACATCCCAGTGCAGACAGCAGCACAACTTCCTGAGAAATAGTTTCTCAGCTCCTCCAGTATGCTCTGTCCTACTCCTGAACTGAGAGAGCTACTGATGAAACGAGGCCCTTGAATTCTCCAAGATTCCTCAGAAACAACATCTGTGGCATCATCCCAAAGTGCTGATGTCTTTTACACTCCTGCTGCTGTTTCTCCAGTGCATACTCAGAGATTAAATCAGTCCTGAGAAGCAGCAAGGAGGTCCTGATGGCTGATTGATGCTTCCTAGGTGAGGTCAGGAATGCATTCCAACAGCAGCCAAGGATTTGTCACAAGGCAGGTGGACACCACCACAGTTCCAAAATGACTAAGTTTTAGTTATTGAAGCATAATACAAAACTGCCTGATTTAGAAAAGGACAATTGTAACAGAGCCTTGTTTGTACACGCTGACTGGGAATAACTCTTTCAAAATGAAAAGACATCTTTAACTAAAGATACAGGCATTACATTAAGTAGACATGACACTGTGAACACTGAACTACATTTCTAATTATGTGCTTAAATGTTTAAACATCCAAACAGTGTTACAAGCACTACTCTGAATTATTACAGAGCTGCGTAACGAGTGATGGGGTCGTGCATTTGCCTTCAAGCAAACAATACCAAAGAAATTCAAGTTAAACACTATCGTGTTCTCTGTTATTTTATGTACTCTAGGTTATGCTGTCTATTCTCTTTCCTGGGAAAACTTGACCAGAGAGAAAGAGTATTTCAGGGTATTTGAATACAGGCCTGAAGATAGAAAGTCAATACATGATTTTCTGAGTTACTTTTTCTTATACATATCTTGACAACAATCTCTTCACTCACCCGCATTTGTGTTTGATCCTTGTAGTAGTACTGTTAGGGTCTCCATAACCAATAAAGCCAGCTGCTTTTGGTCCTCAAATGAACTGTTTCTTGAATCTACTACAAAGAAATTTCAGAAGCTAAAGTCACAGAAAATATCGCTCTTTTCAAATATGCTTCTTGATACTTTCCACCAACACTTAATTTCTTTTCTTCACCAGACAGCATGCAGCTCCACCATTTTCCAAAGCAAGTTGAGATTTAGTCTACAAATGCATTCTCGGGAAAGTTTAACTACGAATCATATGAAAAGTTAATTTTGTAAAGACAAGAATATAAACAGAAGGTTTAGAGCCCTGTGAGCTCCACTGTGAGTGCCGGACATTGCAGCTATTGTTTCTTCAAGCCACAAAACTACACCAGTTGAAGATTAACTGCATCTGTTCTTGTTCAGTTTTCAGTACTGGAAGAGAGAAATTCCACACAAAACCCACAAAACTACACTCACGTAATTACAGCAAATGTGCTGATTGCTCAACAGGTGTAACAGACCAACACTACAAGCGGCACAGTACACACAGAGTAACATTCCAGGAAAAACAGTGGGGTATGACTATTTTAAATTCCTCTAATAAAAAGTAAACGCCAGCACAAGGCCAGATGCACCCAGGTAACATCCTAATTAGATGACAACTTCATCCATTTATTTACCGGAACACGAGAACTGATTCTTTTTCAATGGAGCTGCTGGCAACAAAGCTAACTAATCTACAGCTAGCACTCACTAATGAAGCTTCATAGAATTAAACCCAAGTGAAACATTCAGCAGTTATGGTTAAAAATTAAGTGTCACTGATGCACACAAGCTCAAATGCAGTTTGAATGAAGAATGCTAAAAAAAAAAAAATTGTCTGTGTGTGTGTGTACACATGTGGCAGAGCCTGCTTTGCTGGCCTAGCAGCTGTGTGGCTTATTTGGGATGCTCCAGTCTGGAGATAATTGATCTGAATTTACTTTATTTTTATGCTTAGAAAAATGTAGACCCAGTTTATAAAAAAGTCACCTATTAAGAGCTCAGATATGCACTCTGGAGTATTTTTTCAAAGCTGGGGCTAAACACGAAGGTACAAAGTACCTTTTGTTAGGAAGAACATTGATGCTATGTATTTCTCCTTTACTTTTTTCGCGTTAAATAACAAATATTGAACCAGTACATCAAAAAAACATTTAAAAAAGAAAATACGAGCTCTTACTACTTTGCATTCATACAGCACCATCCATTAAAGTTAGCCTTGAGCTACTCTCAAGAAACTGAGCGAAGCAATTCCAATGAGCTTTTAAGATGGCACAGCAGTCCTCAGAAGAATTCAGCCCTTGAGGTACATGTTCAGACTCTCGTGTTTCGCCCATACGTTAGATTCCGCTATTTCCAGCCAAAAAAGACAAGGATTAGCAAAATGGAAAAGGACACGCTACCTTGATCATTCAGTGCCTGAGTGGGATCTTTCAAGAGGGCTGCATATTTATGAAGAAGATTTACCATCACCTCCAGAAGCCCCACTTCCCTGAAGACATCCTTAAAGATGCAGTCATGACGGGTGAACTTCAGTAGTGTCTTCATGGCAATGATGCTACACTGAAAAGAAGTGCTGGATTTTAAAAGGATGCTCACACTGATCAGTTCTTTACAGGGTATGTAATTCAAGCTGAAGACAACCAATTCCAGCATCTCAAAGTATTTGGTCTGCACTTCTGGAAGTTTAGGAATTTTCTCTGCAAACTGAGACAATGTGTGCTGCGATTCCAAAATGAAGTAGTTGGCATTGTCCGCCATATAAATATTCGTGATGGCATCGAGGATGATTTGTGCTAGATAGTTGGTTTTTGCTCTCAAAAATGCATTCTGCAGGACAGAAAATGCTTGAATATTCCTCACACTATGACCTAAATCAGGAAACAAAGTGGGACGGGAGGAAAAAGGAAAAAGAAAGTTCTTAATCATCATAAACAATGAATACACTTATTAATAATGATCCATGCATTTTAATAAGAGGTAATAAAATACCAGTGTATGAGGTCACTTTTAATTAAAAAATCATTAAAATTAACTTTAAAAAAAAAGCCTCTGCACAACCACTTACACGGCAAATTCCACAACCTACTATTCTTTAAGATGGCATCTTCATCTTTGATAGTAAAGAGTTTATGTGAGCAGCTAAAGATGCTGATCAAAGATAATTTCTCTAAAATAGATAAGTACACTGATTTAGTGCTAAAATGTACATGGGATACAGTCCTAGAGACAAAACAAACCCTGCCCATCACATACCCAGGCCACAGGAGAACTCATTATAGCAACAGTGATACGTTTTGTATTCCAAAATGCAGAATGCAACCCTTGCAGCTGAGAATCAGAAACCTTTAGCAGGGCCCAGTACCATTAACAATTAAGGAATTAAAGCACAGGGGAAGAGTTGTAAAGCATAAAGTAGCTCTAATATCAGCACACAAACATCTCACATCTTTAAAGGTGAGCCACATTTCCTCCTGTAAGTACCTTTCAAGTTGATTAAAACCTCATTCACTTAGCTAAAGAATGCATCATTTAGGAGTGCTCCCCAAAATTTTCTGTGGGCAGTTATTATTCTTATTCTACTCAAAAGATGCCTTAAATTTAACTTTTTTAAGCCTATGTAGGAATAGTACAAGACACAGTGGTCAGATCCCACAATACAGAAAACAACTAACAGTAAAAAATAGCTAATAATCAATCAAGAGTGAGAACTTTAAAGATGTTCTAAATAAAGCATTTAGGATGTTTTAACAATAAAATCTTATTTTCTTTTTTCAAACAAAAGTATATGCCAACTGTTAACCCGATCTGAAAACCCTTTCATAAACAAAAAAAATCTTATTTATTACATATTCTCTATGGCACACTACTCTCCTCATTTTTGTAAACTAAGTTGTCCAATTGAACAGTAAATTCAATTATCTTCATGCCTAGCCTCCCCACTTTGCATGTCAGTATTCTCCAGAGGGCAAGAGAAATCCCCTTGTAAATGAACATGGAACAATTTCTCATCCGGAAGAATGTTAGTTACATTGCAAGTCACACTCAGTTGTTCCTAAAAGGATTTCTTTACATGCTTTCTTTCCTATGAAAAATGTTCAAATGAGGGCATTTAGAGCTTATTAAATGTGACAGGAACTTACTAGTGTCATACCCAACTATTTCTATTCTAACTTCGTATCAATAGTTGTTCCAGGCAGTCAAGCAGATTAATAAATTATTTTTTATTATTAGGAGGACCTCTGAAGAAACCAAATTCTAACCAGCTCTTCAGAGTTCAAGAACCAAAGGGATTTAAATAAAAGTAACTGAGAAAATCAGTAAATTGAGAAAACACAGTCTTCAAAAAGAGACAATCTGCCAACATTATGAAAAGCAGGTAAAAGGAACGGAGATGTTCTGACAAATACCACAAAGTTAAAAAAACTCCTTTGCAGATTGCAACAGACCATGGTTCTCTCATAATATTTTATCAAAAAAGCTGATTAGCCTAAAAATTTAATATTGTCAAAACACGGAGAAATTAAACTCTGAGTGTTCACCTTCTTTCTCTATTTAATGTAAAAGAAAAACAGTTTCTAAGAACAATGAACTCTCTCCATACCAGAGAAGGGAAGTCACTGGCCAAGGAACCTAGGATGTATATTCATTAGTCTATAAATCTATAAATGCAATCCTATAACAAACTTTTCTTGTGCAGTGGTATATTTCATAGGAAGTTCAACAGACTAGCTCCACAGTCACTATTAAATTCTGAACTCCTTAGTTACATAAAAGGCTAACCAGAATTCTAAGTTTATGCACAGGATATGAAACATAAGTTTGTTTTTTACAGCCTTTTCTCCCCCAAGACTTCCTCAACCTTACCTCCAATTCATAACAGACTGTGGTTTCAAGCACACCACAGATCTTATCAGTCTTATCACAGTGGTGATGAAATCACAGATTTCAGCTGACAAGTTACATTTGCCTGACAAAAGCTAACAGAAAGCAAACTGGGGTGGGGGAAGGATCAGCACATCAGCCTTCCATATCAGTTTAGTAAGAGCGGCTTAAAATACCATAAATCAAATCAGTGCGGCTCTCTAATAAGATAATCTCTGCAAATTTCCACATAGAAAACTGTCAGCTTGGCAGTGAAGAGGCTGGACCTGTCCTCAAAGACAAAAGCTCTAAGCTTTCTTCTCTGGGTACCAACCCCAAAATAAAATCTTTGAGACCAAAATAACTGAGTATTTGATACACAGTCTTAGATAAGGAACCTAGACTTGGTGGCAAAGGGTTTGTGCAATATACAGCTGCTCTGTATCCTGGCATTTGCATTTAGAACAACAAAAAAGGAAGCAGAGAGAGAAAGCAGACTCACCTTTGCCTGCAGGCTGTGGGACTGCAAATCCAGGTAGCAGGAAAGGTACTCCAGTGGTAACACCAGCTGGCTTTAATTCATTGACACCGTACGTTGTTAAGGAAGTTATCAAATTAACTAAGTCCTTCAAAGCATCCTTAGACTCAGCTTCTTTCGCCTGTTCTAATCTAAAGAAAATACAACAGGATCAAGTTAGCAGCACTAGTATATCTGAACTCAAATCACTTTAGTAAGACCTGGTTTGTTCTATCAGTTTAGAGACCAGTTTTACTGCCTTATTCTAGCAGTATTTTCCATGTTCATGTCATGCCATTAGGACAGTCACACATTGCACTTACAAGAGCAGTTACTTGCCATAGGAATTTACCTCATAAATCTCTCCTTGAACTCAACAAGTTCTGCTAAAAACCAAGAGACATGAAAATGACATTAAAATCCTCTCACAGACATGAAGATAACTGTATAGGAAAGTACATGGATAGTCTGTAATTAAATAGATCTGTAATTAACTTGCTAGATTAGATCTGACACTTTGAGAGTGAATATTTTGTGCTAATGAAATGGTATTTTGGTAAAGGTCTAGCACTTAGAAGCATGGGATGAAGCACCCTTACTAGAACTACAAACTCTTATCACCTTTGAACACAAAAGAATGGAAAAGTTAACATCCCGTTCCAACCACTGTTTACTGACAGGAACACACCATCAGACCCAACCCTAAAAACCAACTCTGAATCATAAAATCATCCTCATTTTCCTGCTCCTTCACCACAAATAAAACCATGTTTAATTATGAACTAACTCTGTAGCTCTCAGGAGTAGACTGAGGGTCACATTCTTCTATTCAGGCAGTGCAAGCTCTGTTTTGCTTCTTGCTGACAAGTGATTGTAGGAGCCCTTTAGGAGCAGCTCATTCTGCATCCTCCACCATCATCTCTGTCAGACATGGGTGAGAAAGGAACCTCCTTCAAACAGTCACTACAGGAGCACTGAGCTCACCTATCATCATTCCACTAATCTTCCACAAGCCCTGCCCTTTCACATCATCCAGGGGAAATTACCAAAGTGCTCCTCTTGTCCTCACTGATCTGCAATTTCTTACTGAGCCACCTTCTTCACGCATCTTTCTGCTTTTTCAGCTCCAAAGCCTTTCCTCTTTGCAGCTTGAGACCCAGTGCCCAGATTCCATACCCTGACATGACAGTCATCTTCACCAAAGGGCCCCAGAGCTGACCAAGTCTCTGTGGGTTGGTTTGAGCCGAAACAGGGAGAATACATTACTGTGGTCCATCACTGACCAATACATGGGCTTACTCAAGATCACTGGTTTTTGAAAGGAACTATTTTCTTCTAGAAAACCACCTCAGGAAGAAATGAGGGTAAAACATTTCTATGCTATGAACCTTTACTGATGTCACCTGATGATCCCAGGTGTCCTCCCTTTTCAGTGAGACGTGCAAATCCCCAGTCTTCCTCTGCATTTGGCAGGGATCTCCCATTCTTTGATATAAGGATGAGCAAGCTCCAGACAGAACTTGTTTAAAACACTTGATCTACAGAGAATCACTTTTGTAATTCAACCTGTAACATGACAGCATGTTCCCCTCATATTTCCCCTAAGCTCTGGCTCAAAGTTTCCTGAAAACAACTGCATTTGAATTATCCTGCTTTCAATTAATGCATTAGTAAATATAATGGTCTCCAAAACTGCACTTAGAGAACAAGAAAAATAACAATTCCTTAACAGATGCTTTAGATTCTGTGGCACCAAAGATAACTTATGAGTAATTTTAAGCATGATTAAAAATTTCAAATGTCAGGTCTACAGCTGGTATCCATTTAAAACAAACAAAAAATCCCCCTCAGAAGTATACAACATAGTGGAAAATTTTATTCAAATATTTGGGTGTCAAAACTCAGCATACTAACACCAAAAATAGGGAGATAACGACATTAACATTTCTCAGTAATAATAAACATACTTCGTTGGGTGTACACTTATAGTTAACCAGTATGTACCTTAGACTTGTAAAATATGTATCTTTTACAATAGCAACAGCTAAACATTCTTCTTCAGAACTTTGTATCTGAACAAAGCAACAGAGACTGTCCACAAATTGTACACAAATAAAGCAACAGACACACTTCTCTTTCTCAGTCAGAAAATTAAAGAAGTTTCTTTCATGGAAAGCAAAAAAGGAGATCATGGATAGATCATACACGCAAGGTTTTTTGGGCAGGGATTTTCATTTTTTTAACCCATTAGCAGCTTAGAAGTACTTTTAATTAAAAAAAAAAAAAAAAAAAAAAAAATTATTCCCTCATAGCATGCACCACATTTACACCCATGATTTTTTTCATTATAAAGGCATGATAAGACAATAATATAATTATAGAATTATTTAGGTTGGAAAAGACCTTCAAGATCACTGAGTCCAGCTGTTAACCCAACACCGCCAAGCGCACCACTAAATCATCTCCTTAGACAAAACAAAAATTCCAACCAAACTCAAAAATCACTAGTTGCAGCCAAAATGCTAAAATGCTATGTTCTGGATTCTCTCTAAATATTTAGTACCAGTAGTTTTTACACAACGGCTTTCTTTACAAAGCAAGAAACATTTAGCAATAAACCAGTAGTAAAGAACAAAAAGTTAAAGAATGTAGTTTCATAAATGGAGACAAGCACAGAATTCAATGTTTTGATCCTGATATCTTCATTCCATAATGATCTAGAATCACTCATTTGTATAAACCTATTCATCTACTCTTCATTAA
Source organism: Hirundo rustica (assembly GCF_015227805.2). Classification (NCBI taxonomy): domain Eukaryota; kingdom Metazoa; phylum Chordata; class Aves; order Passeriformes; family Hirundinidae; genus Hirundo; species Hirundo rustica. The sequence goes on from NC_053454.1 coordinate 59,513,851, forward strand.
GAAAACATTTTTGAAAAAGCTCAATGATCTGTCTGCATTTCTTCAAGCACTTTTGCCTACCTGAGGAGGAGGTCACAGAGGAAGTTGTATCCTTGCCATATCCTAAAATCATCCAACAACGTTTGGGATACATCACTGGAATCCTTGAGAAAACAAGAAAGTCCAGCAAACATCTCAACTATTTCTAGGGGAGAAAGGTCATCAGATTGCTGCATGTTCTGGACACACGTGGACAAACATTCCTTTTCTGAAAAGAATTGCAGTGGAGAAATTCAGCATTTTACTGACATTAATAACAGCAAGAAGCATAACTAACACAGAAAACACAGCAATAAGGTAACTTATTCAAGTATCTCTTGTCACAAGACACTTAATACCACATGAGGATGAGAATGATTCTAAGTGGCTTTGGATTAGAGCCCTAACCTCTTTTTGCCAACCCCTTCCTCCCTTTAACAACCCTTACTCTTGTAAGGACGAAACTGAGTAGATAAATACTAATTTTTACCTAAAAATTCTGACCAGATAACTCAACAGAATAAAAAGACAAATATGGCAACTGTAAGTAATTCTAAACCATATGGTTTTGGTTTTTTTAAACACATAGTTATACAATGCACTGACTTGAAGTGTTATTAAAACCCTACACATAAACCTTTACACCATGTCATCTTATTCCTACTCTGGTTAGCATTTCATTGGCTGGCATCAAAGAGAGAGAGCTTGTCTTGACCTGCAAAATTCTCCCATTCCATCAGTTCATTAGGTCAGTAACAAAAAGCTTTCCCAAATCTATAGTGAGATTTTAAGTTGCACTCTGTTTTAAAGATGCTCCCTTTAATTATTTGCTATTTTAACTTTGCAGCATGCACAACACAAGCACAAATCTTTCTATCTAGACTGATACCAAAATTTCCCAGAGATTAAATCAGCGCATGAGAGGGTGAAAGGATGCTCCTTTGCATATGATGAAATATCTTAAAGTTTTCCTGAATATAAGATGAGCCTTGTGACAGATATTATCATCTCTTAAGTCAGGTTCACTTTTTAAATCAAAAAGCAAGAGGCAATGCTGACTGGTTTTCTTTTTGAGATTCTGTTTCACTTTTTAGAGAACCTAGAGCATCTTTGCACATGCCAGTTTCACTCCTCTATGGATCAAGCCCATAGAGAAGCAATAATGGTAGCAGCTGTAATATGCTAAATGACAGTCAAAACTCCAGTTATTTCCTTTGTTGCACTTAATAACACCTTCACACATATACATACACCTTCTACACTCATCAAAAGCCCACCAGAAGCCTATCACCTTGTAAGTCCTATCTAAAAACACTCAAGTGGTAGCTACGCTGTGCTTTTGAGTGATACTGTACGTTCACATCTTTTTGACTGGAATTGGAAAGACACTGCTAGCACAAGAAAAAACTGAAAAGACTGAAATTTTCTGTGAAGTATGTGGGAGCAGGGTGATGTATTTAATAAACCAGCAAAATGGTTCTGCGGAGCCTTGGAGCGACTTGCTTCCCAGGGTGTGAGCAACCCACAATTGCAGGTTTCTTTTTTTTCAGTAGGTGTGCACTGCTAAAATCTATAAGGATGTTAGTTCACTCCAATAGTCAGTCCAATTTGAAAACTACAAATGCTTCCTATGTGGCCCTAGAGTCTAAAAGCCTTAAATATAATATTAGAAACTTATTTTATCAGATTTCTTACCTCAAGTCCTTCATACCCAAACACCCATACAGTTTTCAATTAAAGCAAAAATAACAATTTGTAGGCAAAGCTGCTTCCAGGCAACTAATATCCTCTCCAACACTGGTTTTCATCTGCAAGTTGTTGTGAACCAGCTTTGCACCTGCCTCTTTACCAACCCCTTGCAAAGATAGATGATGAGTAAATACTACTTTTATTAGTTACCAAAATCTGTAACCAGCTACAAAAATGTCTCCGCAACTACAGTTTCCATGCCAGCAACAGCCAGGATCTACTCAGAAAATGGACAGGATCTGTCTTAAAAAACAGACATGAGACAAACTGGGATGAGTCTGGATGCTTCATTCATTTGGTGACTTACAGGGTGGATTAAGCCCATGAGATAACTTTAACATGGCCCTCAGGATGCATAAAGCCCTCAAACTGTAATCTGTAAGGCAAGGTGGGGAACACAAGGGCTTGGCAGAAGAAACACAGGCTAGCTCAAGTGTCAGCAATCCAGTCAGTGAGAGAACATAGGGGCTCCAAACCCATCCATAACAGGTATGGTTCTCAGCCAGCAAAGAGCCTCCATGGGCCAGGCCCTAAAAACAACATCCTTGGGTTGGGAAAGCTGGGCTGGACCACAGGGGAGGAAGACAGATGCCTGTTAAGAATTAATGCATCTTCACAGCAAATATTTTTCAACACAGGCAGTCCCTGAAAGCCTTTCCTTTTGCTTATCATGAACTCTACACCACAACATGAGAGGAAACGATCCTTCCAGTTTAAATTGAAATGTGAATGAGACTGACTCAGCTAAGATCAACTCTCTCTCACTACACAAGGGCTTAGAAACGTTACCTGTACGTAAATAAGCACACGTCCAAACTAAAGGCCTGGAAGCCTCCCTATTATTTTCATGCCTATTTCCCAAATAAGAAAACGATGAAAGAAGAGCAGCAGAAAGACCCAACAACTAATACTGAAGAAAGACACATACCATGGATGTATTTCACTACATTGACACTAAGGCCATGACGAGATATGGTCATCAGTACTTCTCCTGCGCTCTTCCTCCAAGGCAGGTTATAGGGAGGGCACCATGAGGTTATTGCACTGAACAGAAGCTGGAGATCATCCTTCTGAGCCAGCTCTTCCGCCGGGGACACAAAACTGCACAACTTCACTAGGATCTGAAACAGGAAGTCAGTAAACAACTAGCATTAATACCTTTATCATTGCTCATTTTGCCTAGATTTAGGAAAAGCTGAAACGTGCTTCCATTAATGAAACACATTAAAAAAGGTAATGTGCTGTTTTCCTTTGTGTGTTTCTGTAGTTCAAACACAAGACAAGGTTATTCAACATATGGTTATTTCAAGTCCCAGTTCAGTTTAAAATGCTCACCAGAAGACTGGAAGCAGAGTTCAAATCTCTTAGGCTGACACAGCACATTTGCATGGATACCAGGATATTCCATTCTTGGAGAATCTGCCAGTTGCCTAATTTGCAGGTCTAAGTCCTGCACTGGGGGAGAAGCTCTGTGAGGCAAACTGCTGTATCCCTTCCTAATGCAGGAAGAAGGCTATTGGTGGGTTGTTGGCAGAGCAGCGACCGTAACATTTTAGTCAAAAATTAAGTTTGTCAGGAAAGGCTACAGCAAAACTGCAGACCTACCTGAATAACTGGCTCCTGGATGTGAATTTCCTGATCACCAAAACCGAGACAAAATGCAACCATACAAGCAAAACTACGTCGCACTCTCTTTTCTGCACATTTTGAGGATGTCTGATCTTTTGCATCATCTCAGGCTCCCTCTCAGAAAACTGGAGGGAGGCTGTCTGCAACAGGAGGGGAAGGTCTGAAACCTCACCCATTCCAGTCAGTTCACTCGAGAGCACTGCTTTATTATCAGTACTACTGTTTTTTACAATGCCTATTTCAATCAACAGCCAAAGATAACAAGTACTAAGACCAGTTAGATGAAAACAGAATAATAACCCACATGTTGCTCCTCTTAAGTATCTGTGCAGAAGAGCTGCATGCATTTCTGTGCAGGAGGTATTTGTCAAAGACAAAACTAGAGGAGGAGCGGAAATTTAACCTCAACTGTGCTTGCAGGAAAATCCACCTCTCTCTTAGCCATCAGCTTTTTAACAATCAAGGAAGAGTAAAACCTGGCTCAAGTGACAAGTTTCTAGACTTGGCTCACATGAAGTATTGACATTCCTCTTGCAAATTCCCTGACCTGTTCTACCTCTCTTACCTGTACAAAGACTTTCTGTAGTAGCGCTCGGCGCTCTGCGAGAGGTAGTTCATTCTGTGCTCCTCCAACTACCTCAGGCACGTGTGGAAGGTCAAAAAACAGATACAGACATTTCACAAGCGTGGAAGGCACTGACATTGTAGTCATGCAGTCCACAGTTTTCTGAGGAAGAAGAAAACACGGCGAAAAATACCAGTTCAGCATATTATATATTCAAAACATAAATAATAATGCGGTTGATTGAAATGCAGGTGTTTCTCACACCTTTGGTGAGGTGTTGACACAGCCACCATCTATTCTCGAGTGCCTATCCAAACAGTAATTTTAAATATAAGATTTATTTACATGACAACAGCACCCCACAGCCACAGTCCAGAGCAGTCATTGCAAAGGACAGAAATAAAACCTGTCAGTCTCTGCCAACAGAAGTTAACAAGTGAATTACACGACCTTCAGCCAAGCCCTCATCAGCTATCAATTCTTTGTAGCAGGAGAAATGGGAGTGGGAGGAGGACTATTCAATTTATGCTTTCACTTGGCAAGAAGGTGTAAGGAGCCATAAGAAGCAAGGCAGTAGAAAATATGAAAGCATCAGTGGGAAGAAAAGACAAATTGGCGTGGAGGCTGGTGACGTGCTAAAACAGATGAGATGATGTGCTGAATTACAAAGGCAGATCAGAACAGAAGTAACAAACCACAGAGCTGCCCAGCACACTCCCAGAGACAGCTCCCTGATGGAGGGCAGCACCAGAAGCAGAGGCAGGAATGATTCACTGCCACCCACTCATCACTGCTGCTGGCCTTGCTTTTTGCAACTGCTGTGGCCCTCCTGCAGCGTGGTGTGCAAAGTTCAAGGTCGGAACTATTGAGGTGCTGTATGTGCCATGCATCTCATGGGGCACTAAAAGCAGCAGTATGCAAGAGGAGCCTTTGGGCAGCAATAAAAGGTGCATGCATTATTCAAAAGAACATAAATTAAAGTCTCAAAACTACTTTTTTATTCAGGCAACTGAAACCACAAGGAGCTAAAGCAGAAGTCCCGTGGCTGTATAAGAGAAAGAGGATCTTAACACAAAAAAGCAGAATATAATTACATCTTTTAGTGAGTGTTCATGCAGTTCATTTTATTACTGCTTCTGTCTCTTCCACCCCATCATTTATTTTTAGCTTTGCTGTTTCAGACTAACCTGTCCTGATGAAGCTAGTAAATTGATTGTGGTGAGCAGCATCCAACCTCTACTTGCTTCTTCACTTTGATTGACCTCCAGAAACTGGACTATGGCACGACTCGCAGCCTCTGCAGGAGGCAGTAAAAAGAAAAAAAAGCAGTAAGAATTCAGTCTGCAGAAGGGAACACTTCCTCCCAGTAGCCCCAGGCATTGAGCATAAATTCACCTTTACAGCACTACTTGAAAAAAGGCTTGGGCCTTTGCTTTCCAGACACACATTCTGGGTTACATTCTGTTACACTCACACTGGTTTTTGACGCTGGCAAGGCTGCAAAAAGTACATTCTTTGGTCATGCATTATCCTTTGACCAGCAGACAGATTTCAGTAACCTGCAGCGACTTTTGCTTGGGTAGTTTTGCTTTACCAAATACAGTATACTTTTTCCAAAGACATGAAGTCACCAACAATTAGTGGCCTCTGTGAAGTTAGCTGAAATTTCGGAAAAAAAGGATTGCACTGAAAGAATGGTATGGAGGATAATGGTGATTGTAGGGAAGGAGAGGTGCTGAAAGACAAAAGGAATTAAAAAAAAAAAAAAAAAAAGGGAAAAAAGTAACATTAAGTCTATGATCTGCAATTACCACATCCCCATCCAACATTTTTTGAGAATGATAACAGCAACAGCTTAAGGATAATTTTTAGGATTGAGAACCACTCCTGGATGCTATTCCATATCAGTCAGAGCCAAAGACAAATACTCAGCCTAGTAAACAAGTTATCAGCCTCAATAAATAAATCAAGAGAAAATGCAACCCTATTTCACTGCTGCCTGAATACACACTTACGCAAGAAGTCTATAATGCCAGTTGTGATGTTTGCCCATTACCTTTAAGAGACATCTAAAAACATTTTTCATTAATAACTGTGTATCAATCATCTCCTGTGCTTTTAGTGTCAAGTAGGACAGAACAGGAAGGTGAATAAAATCACATAAAAAAGAAATTACAAAGGAATTACTAATGGAGAAATAAATCTGCAACTGAAGAAATATCCAATTTTAATATTGGCTTGTTTGCTTCATCTACTGTAAATATTTCCCAGCACATACCCGGGAAGGAGTTTATTCAAAAGGCAGCACATTTCATATGGCAAAGTACTTTTCAAACTTGTAATATCAACTACATTGAGAAGATCACCTTCTGAAGCGTCACACTGTAGGCTCTGCAGATTTGGTTCATTTGTGCAACGGCTCTCATGTTTTTGTCTGGCAGACGTTTTCCCGTAAGAGACTTTTGTACAAACCATTGGCTTTTCCAATTCTGGTGCTAAAGTAAAGACAGGCCACTACTACTTCCTTCCATGACACTGACATAAAGCTTGAGATACCAAGGTGAAAGGTAAGGCAATTTATAAAACTCACACAACCAAGGACAAGTAGGAATTTCCCAGCATGCTGACCTGAAACTATCAGTGCAAAGCCCTGGTCAGGTGGCTGGGTATATGAACCGGCCAACTCAGAAAACACAACAGCCATGACACTGAAGTGTTGCATTTCCTACACTAAAGGCATAGCCAAAATGCCAGAATTCCTGACAAAAGCCATTTCTCCTCAGTTCTGAGAGCTAAGCACGTCGAAAGCATGCACTGCTGCTCCAAGGGCAGTGCCCACCAGCCCAGCATGAGGTGGGATTTGGTAGGCCTGCTCTCTTTCTATCCCACCACACGACAGAGCTGGGCAATCAGTCTCTGCCTGCAAGGCTGGTACCAAACTGGGTGTGCAAAGCCTTCTCTGGCAGTCTCCAAAGCCACCTGTGGAACAAGGGCTCGTTCAGTCACCTTTGAAAGTGACAATCAGGGGTTAAGGCCGTGCTTCTCAAAAAGTTGTCGTGCTGCTGGCATCCTGGCATAGCAATGGAACACTATAAATAGCAGTTTCAAAGCTGTCACTCTTAATTAAGCACTACCTAAAACACAGACAGCATTTTCAAGTGCTGGAAGACGTTCTCTTGTCATCTGCTCTGAGCAAATTTGATAGCACTATCATTTAAGATTAACTTCTATCATCAGCATTAGTCTTAATTTATTCATTGTACCTTTGCCCTGTTTTTCAAGTGCCCAAGTCATCATTTAATATAATATCCTCTATGTGCCTCACTCAGACGTCCTTAGCCCTTCAACTCCTGCTGCAGAAGGAAGCAAATTCAAGAGCAGGACATGCTAACTAGTAAAAACAGCAAAAAGGCAAAGATAAAAACCTATAAAATAATATATAGACAGACCTATTGTGACAACTGTGCAAGCATGTACACATGAGTATGACCATGATTATGTGGTTACATGGTTCATACACACAAGTCAGATTTTCCAGCATGGATTCAGTATATCAGGGACAGAGGCTTGGTAGACTCAGAATTTGTTTCACGTGTAAGAGGTGCTTTGCATCCTGGCATTCAGAAAATCAACAGGTAGCAAGCAGTGGAATTAGACTCATCCAGATGGGTGGCAAAAATCAGTGCTACAAGCACTGCAGGCAATGTTGTTGTCCGTAGCAATAGCACTAATGGCAAATTCTGTACGAGAAGCTTTTAGTTAGATGGTCTGGAACCATAAACAGCATATAATAGCATTATCAGGCTTCTGTATAGCTTATTCTGGAGAGGAATACTGGTGAAAAAAGTATCTGTGCACGTGCCAAGGGTGGGAGGGGAGATGCAGTAAAAGGGATGGATGGGTGCGTTGGAGTGGTGAAGGTGAAGCTGAGTCAGGGGTACCTCCTCTAACGGAGCCTTCTGGAAGTCTCTGCTACTTTTGGGAAGTGCCTGATGACACAGCCAGGTACCTAAAGTTACAGAGTACAAATAATTCCAACTACCTAGATAGTAAGAGAGAAGTATCAATCCAAATAAAAACGCGATGGCACAAAGTGTGCCTTCCATCACCAGGAGCAGAGTTGGGCTGCCATCACACATGGCAGATATGAAGTGGCTGATGCCTTTGCAGCGGGCAGAAACAGAGGGTTGCTCATCCAAAGATAAAACAACTCAACTGTGCCAGCTTTTAGCCTCACTAACACAGATGATAAAAGAACAGGCTTTCTAGGATCTCTTGGAAAGGCTCTATATTGCACTACACTTTCCTTATGTAAGATCCGGTAGAAAGTACTAAAAGTAAACAGAAAGTTGACCCAAAGCAGTAAGATACAGGAGCTGTTGATCAGAACTGGCTCCTGATGAATAGTAGCTGACAGGACAAATCTTTTTCCCTTTCAGAGCAATTTCAGTAAACACAAACCAGAATCACCTTGCAAAGCAAACTCCCCCACAGCATAGGAAAAAATTACACATGTAATGAAAAAAACAAGATGTGCAATCCCAGCATGTGAAATCATTTCCAACAGTCTCTTCTCAGTAGAAGAAAAGTTAACATACCAAAAAAGTCTGAAAGCAGCCCCTAAGTGCACTTATTTTATTGACAAAGATCCTCCCTATCAGGAAAACTTCAGAATTTATTAGGGGAGGGACCTGAAAGGCACTTTAGTAGCAGAAGAAGATTCCTTCAACTATCATCTGTAATTCACCCAAATGCAAGATGCATTTAAACAAATTATACTAACTTCTGTGGATTGAGGATAAACATAAAATTAGTTCTGCTGATGTGACAGAGATAAACTGCAAAAAAAAAAAGACCCAATAAAAACAGAGTTTGCAGATCAATGGAACTTCAAGAAGAATAAAGGTAGGCATTGTCAGAGGCTAAATACAAACCACTGCTGTGGTTTTCTGCGATAATGATGAATGTTTATCAACTTGATCTCCCAAAACAGTTTGAAGATGAGATAATGATAGTCTTTCAGCAGATCTGCTAGAAAAATGCCTGAAGAGGTTAAAAGCATTTTCAGTGATGAAACAGTTTGAGTAGATCCGTGAAATTAAGAGGAAAAGAAAGAAACTGGGGGTAGAATCCCTTCCCCCACAAAAAAAACCCCACAAACAAAAAAAACCTTTAAAAAACCCCAAACAAATAAAAGACCCTAAAAAACTAAAAAGAAGGGTGAAAAAAAAACCCTGAAAACAAACCAACCTGCCCCTCCTTCCCACCAAAAAATAACTCTTTAAAAAAGACAAAATCACTACAACATTCAGAGGGTACAAACAACAACCGAAAGCACTGGAGGTAGGAAGGATTAGCTGAAGAGCCTAGTAGCACAGTAAGGATAAATACAGCATTCAATAGTAAATACTGAAAGAAATATGAACAGAAAATGTTGTAAATATGAAATGAAAAACTGACAAAAATTAATAGAGACACAACTGGACTTAAAAGGTACACAAAACAGTGATGTACACTAACTAGCCAAATAAAATCATAAAAAAAACCAAATAAACTTTTGAAACTGTCTTTGAAAAGAGGCTAAAAAGTTCCAGACCCGTGATGTACCACTTTGCTTTCTCATTGTTCGGTTTTCTACCCTTCCTCAGTTTCACCTGTCCTTGCAACCACTTACTCATACTCTGTCTATGGTATGACTTTGCAGGTAGCAGGACTGCCCATCACTGAGGGAATCATTCTGAATCTCCCTGGGATAAATGTTAATGCATTAGATAATGGGCCCTGACTAGATGACATTTGGTGTGCTTGAGACGCAGACAATGGAGAGGACTGAGATAGAAATCCCTTTTACTAAAAATGGAATAACCACTACCAGGTACCAAATCACAGGTTTGCATACCCTCAGCTGATGAAATATGAGAAGCTGTTTAGAGTGAGAGGCGTCGGTTAGAGCCTGGTGCTAATAACATCAAAGTTGTGGGTTCAGTTCATGTAGGGGCCACTGACTTAAGAGCTGGACTCGATGATCCTTGAGGCTTCCTTCCAACCCAGAATATTCTCCAATTCCTTCCTCAGCAACTTTAGTTTAAAGACATTGCTCTTGGAATAGCTGCAAAATCACAGAATCGCCAACTGCACCCAGAACATGTCTTTAGAAAAACAGATTAAATGAAAGTGTTGCTTCCTCTCCAGCCAAAGTGGCCATTAGTAGCTACATTGGTTCTACCAAGTTTCAGCTGTCCCTGTGCTGCTTTTTTCAGAAGCCTTTTTCAGCTCTGAGCCAGATGCACTTGCTCCCAAAAGAAAGGTAATTTCAGAACTGAGACTACACTAGAAACAGATGTTCGAACATATATTTTACATAGTAGTACCACAACCTTTTGAGCAATTCAGACACAAAATTGGACTTATTTGTGGCAAATGTGGAAACTAAAAATCTCAAGTTTATAGAGCTATCTCACCCATGACCCCACCATCTTCTAAACAGACTAGATACTCCATGGCAAGGGAAACTACTCACTAATCCTCACAAACAGTTACTCCTGTCGCCTGAAAATCATCACTGTTGTACAGCAAAGACTGAAACCTGCAAGGTAATTTAACTCAGATTTAACTGCTTCATTTTTCTTACTGTCCCTACCAGAGAAATAAGGCAGTTGAAACTGTAGCTGAACACACAACTACAACGGCAATGTTCAGAGACCACTTAAGACAGGGCGCTGGCACAGTTACTACTGAATCACAAAACACTGTTCTGAGAAAACTACTACAGTCTGCCAAGAATAACTGAGATATGCCTACACCATGGCAGGCATTACTTGCACAGCTATTAGCATGAATATTCAAAGGCCTGATGAAAATAATTGCCCTGTGTTCCATTATCAGATGGAGTAGGGGGAAAAAAAGAAAAAGAAAGGAAAAAAAAAAACCCCAAACAACCACAACATACTGACAGGCAATTTAACCATACCACATTCGCCACTGTACAATACTGCCAACACATTTATAAAAATCGAGTTCTTGCAAAATTTCTTCCCTGTCATTGACTATCAAAAGTTAACTTTTGATTGTATGGAAAGCTTGTCTCTAATACAGGCTCAGCTATTTTGTTGATTTACACTGAGCACTTCACATCATCAGGAAGTTGCACATGTGTATTACAGGATGCATTTCCTTCATGCTATTGTCACTAATTTTTATTTTTTTTTTTACTTTTAAAAACACACTAGGAGATAGATAAAAACACACCCAAACCACCACCATCACCAAAAATCTACCTCTGACTTGTGAGGTTTAAAGAACTGGATTATCTTGGAGCTACAAGCAGAGCTATGGCTGAAGTAATAAACACACAAAAAATGGTTATTCCCAGCAGAATCCAATTGGCTAGCAGGCATAACAGATGCTCCCCAGGAAAAAAGGTCAAGTGAACACCTCCATTCTGCCAGCACGGCTGTTGGACATTTATTTCCCCCCAATACTCAAAGAAAAGACATTTTGTGCCTGTTTACCCATAGAGAACAGGTTTTGTCTACGGTATCTGTTTAGCCATCTGGAATGTTTCACTGTTAGTCACTCTACTTAAAATGGAAATATATTGTAATTGGCACAGTTTGTGACTCCTGACTTCCTGCACAATAATTTTCACAGCCTTTTCCAGTCCTCATTTACCACCAAATTCAAACTGAGAACACAGCACAGATCTTAAAATTATCTAGTAGGCTAAGACTTGATACTTCTTGGAAGCACTCCTCTTCAGAAAAGGAAGTCTAAGAAGAAAGCTAATGACATGCACCTCTTGCATTGTCCTCAGTTACGCAACAGGCAATACAAGATCAGATTCTGATACATTCAGGGGGTCAACAGAACCAAATTTCACCCTGACATTTTAATAATCAGAGAAGAAGAGGAGTCCACTGACATTTTTCTAGGGCTGGCAGCATTGGTCCTAATGTGGGAATTGCTGTACTTTCACATCTTATATGCTTCCTGGCCAGCAGCTAATTTAAAATGCATATTTTTGGAATGTTAACATATCCAAGTGACACAACACACCACCAAAAGGCACCTCAGGCAAGATACAGCAGCTGTTCACATGCATGTTCTTGGCCTCCTTCTCCTAGTAGGTCATGTAACTCGCTTCACGCCTCTCTCTCACCTGCTGGAATTCTGTGGAACTCTGCTTTCTCCATAACCCAGGGAGGAAACATCTAACCTCTTCCTCCTCCTCTCTTCTCTCAGTCCAAAGGAACTACAGACAACACATTTTCCTTGCTAAAAACTCCGTTTCTGAGCCTGCACAGTTGCTGCGAATGGCAGCTCATACTGCTCTGACTGATCTGAAAATCACGATGCACAGATGGGGAAAAGGCCACCCTTGTGCCCCATGCAATACCTGTGGACTTATTTGATGCTCTCCGTCGAATTTCAGTCACCATCAATCGTGACACTTGAGTAGTAAACTGCAGGAGGTCAGAAAATTTCTCTGTCATTGTACTTGGAGGAGCATTTCCAAACACCTACAAGAGAAAAACAGATGCATTAAAATAATTCCGTTTACAAGGATCACTATAAACATCCACGTCTCTTTGTGAAGAAGTATTCCTACGGAGATAACAAGTTTTTCTTTACATGCTGCAGCATTCATCACTGCACTGGTTTGCACCGTGCATGCTCTAAGGTATGTTCAGAGCTGGAATTCAGACCTCATTCAGGGAGGTAAAATGTGATGAATGGAGGGGAAAAGAGAGTTGTACATTTTCTTGCAAGATGAAAACCCTGCAGAACCCCAAAAGACTGAGATTGCACTTAACAGGGTAAAGAACAGGTACCAAATTCTCCAACGGGACTTCTGTTTCTAAGACCAACTCCTTTACTATTTACTGGGCCTAAATAGAATGACATGTGTTAAGTCTTTTAAAAGGACTAAGAATTAGAATTGCCCTGTTACGTCCTTCCTCAATAAACTGACAATACCAGGAAGCCTCCCACGTTGCTGATACCTCAAGGACTTACTCCCCTCTTCTAAGATCCTCCTGAATACAACTGCAGGACTTGTTTTATTATAAATTCTCACTTAATTCTAATAACTTATTCTTCATGATTAAGCATTGATTTTGTTATTAAATAATGGATTAGATCACATATAACAGGGAGAAATGTGTTAACTCTGTGGTATTGCACTAAGCTGTGGAACATATTATCTCAAAATGGATTAGCTAGTTGCTGCAGTAATTTACTCTTTATTCAAGACTGCACAAAAAAGGAGTCTTTAACCACATTTCCAATGTAAAACTTAGACTAAAATCGTCACAATAAACCCATGATATTCATTACCAAAGCATGCAATCCAAATTATGTTATCATCACTTGTGTTAGTGCTGAAGAAACAGAACAGCCTACTCAGCACATGAACAGTCTCTGCTTGTTTAAATTTTTCTCCATTACAGACATTTATTTATCGTTCAGGAGTGCCCCTGATGAGCATAAAAGACAACAGTATTTTTCTAGCAAAACCCAAGTTCAACAGGTTATGCTGGCCTCCCAGAAGGAGGATGTGTTCTACAGCAGTACGGTTGATTTGGACTCAACAGCTGCTTCACCCCTGCCTCCTTTCTCCGGGTGACCCAGTTACCCTATTACAGCTGAGCTGCTGACACACTTGG